>NW_026562581.1:135000-179821 GCF_027474105.1 Poeciliopsis prolifica | reverse complement strand
AGGTGAATAAATTCATTTATCAGGTGAATAAATTCATTTATCAGGTGAATAAATTCATTTATCAGGTGAATAAATTCATTTATCAGGTGAATAAATTCATTGATCAGGTGAATAAATTATTTATCAGGTAAATAAATTCATTTATCAGATGAATAAATTCATTTATCAGATGAATAAATTCATTTATCAGGTGAATAAATTCATTTATCAGATGAATAAATTCATTTATCAGGTGAATAAATTCATTTATCAGGTGAATAAATTCATTTATCAGGTGAATAAATTCATTTATCAGGTAAATAAATTCATTTATCAGGTAAATAAATTCATTTATCAGGTGAATAAATTCATTTATCAGGTGAATAAATTCATTTATCAGGTGAATAAATTCATTTATCAGGTGAATAAATTCATTTATCAGGTGAATAATTCATGATCAGGTGAATAAATTTATTTATCAGGTAAATAAATTCATTTATCAGATGAATAAATTCATTTATCAGATGAATAAATCATTTATCAGGTGAATAAATTCATTTATCAGATGAATAAATTCATTTATCAGGTGAATAAATTCATTTATCAGGTGAATAAATTCATTTATCAGGTGAATAAATTCATTTATCAGGTAAATAAATTCATTTATCAGGTGAATAATTCATTTATCAGGTGAATAAATTCATTTATCAGGTGAATAAATTCATTTATCAGGTGAATAAATTCATTTATCAGGTGAATAAATTCATTTATCAGGTGAATAAATTCATTTATCAGGTAAATAAATTCATTTATCAGGTGAATAAATTCATTTATCAGGTGAATAAATTCATTGATCAGGTGAATAAATTTCATTTATCAGGTGAATAAATTTATTTATCAGGTAAATAAATTCATTTATCAGATGAATAAATTCATTGATCAGGTGAATAAATTCATTGATCAGGTGAATAAATTCATTTATCAGGTGAATAAATTCATTTATCAGGTGAATAAATTCATTTATCAGGTGAATAAATTCATTTATCAGGTAAATAAATTCATTTATCAGGTGAATAATTCATTTATCAGGTAAATAAATTCATTTATCAGATGAATAAATTCATTTCTGATTCCAGACAGAAGGATCTCCCATCATATGATCAAATCCTTTTGCTTCTGGAGGATTTTGCTAAAGTTCTCGTCACTGATGTGATTCAAGCAAACAAAGGACAGAACATTTACAAAAAATCAAAATATAAAGCGACATTTTGTGCTGAGGATGTAATGAAATATGTAGTTTATTACACCAACAGCTCAACGCTGTTCACTTTTCCACTTTGGCATCTTTAAAGCTGGAGCATCAAATCACTGTGAGAAATAAAATGGTGGATTTGTGAAAGTGTTCAGCCCCAATATTTCCACAGCAGACATTGGGGCTGATGGTTGAAACACAGAACAGAGAAAACAGAACCGACTGGAAAGTATGACCCAAACAGAAAGTGAAGGTATTACAGACTGAGACTAAATTTAATATTTACAAACTGAGTATAAGAGCTGAAAAGTGGATTTCATCTGATTAGTTTCCTTTAAACTGGGCTGAACGTAACATAGTTATTTTTGCCCCAGATGTAGAAACCCGGGTAAAGAGGAGCAGAGAATCGGTTCTCAAAGGTGTAGAGATGGGTCAGAGTGTCGGAGGACACCTGGTAGAAGGACAGCGTCCCAGCGGCCCAGTCCAAGTAACCCCGACTCTGTTGCATCCAGCAGGGAGAGCAGGACCAGGTCTTACTGCGCCTGTGCCACGCGCGCAGACCGCCGCCATTAACGCCAAAATACCAGGAGACATCATTATATCCAAACCCAGTGTTCCTGCCGCTTCCTTTCCTGGGAATGCTTTCATAGGCGAGACCGATACCCAGCTCTTTGGAAACCTCGCTGCTCCACACCGCCTCAAAGTAGTGGCGGCCGCTCAGGCCCTGGCTGCAGAGAGCCTGCGGGTACGAATCAAAGCGCTTCTCTGTGGCAGGGTACGTCTGCCTGGATCCACACGTCGCCTTTTTGCCTCCTGCAGACAGAAGGAGGTTCCCGTTCGCCGTTTCTGGGTCCAAAGCCAGATGACAGGAATCTGTTGGATAAAACAGAGCAGTTCATCTGAAGCCTTGTGGCTCATCTGTGAGCAGGAACCAGCAGTTTGACCCGCATTGAAGATCCTTTAAATAAAAAACGTTTCCCTTCATTTTTGTTTACAGTTGAAACCAGAAGTTTACATACTGCAACGATCAAATCAACGGATTTTATTTCAGTCATGAATAAATTCTATAAAGTGTCTCTTCACTTCATCATTACTGGACTTAATAAACTGATTGCATCTGGTAAAACTGATCAACAACTTTCTTCATGTAACTTAAGAGAAGTGGAGATGACTAGTCTGTACTTACACCACACCAGGTTCTGTTTCTCCGTCACGTTTCTCACTTGATGAATTTCAGGTCTGGAGAAGTCTTGGGTTTTCTTCACACCTTTCCTGTAATGGTGGACGGTTGCTCCTCTGAGCTCCTCGTTCGGCAGAGCGGCGATGAGGAAACTGAAGCCGCTGCTGCTCTTCAGGCCTTCAGCCGTTTCTGAGATCATGTTGGCTTTCTGCTCTGCTCTGTCTTTCTGAGAACCACTGGTCTCTCGCTGGTGGAGCCACGTTGGCTGGAGTTTCACTGAAGAAACCGTCCATCTGCTCCATGTAGGCGTCACGAGTTTGAATGGAGGTGAAGATGAAGCACAGGACGTCTTCTGCACCCAGAACGTGTCTGTCCAGGTCTGACTCGTCCAGGATGACCCTGATCCCCTTCATGATGTCCAAGCAGGATGTGATGACGTTGATTTCTCTGTCTAAATAATCCAGCCACATGTCTAAGTTTTTCCGGCTGAACGGCGTCTTCTCCTGCTCATCAAGGAAGTTTTCTAACGATTCTTCTTCTTCTTTACCTTCCCGGATCAGAGGAACTTCCTCCTGCAGGGTCTGCTGGACTGTTTCCAGGTAATTTTCACAGAGATGTTGGAAACTCTTCAGCTTTGTGCGAATCTGTGGGAAAGTTTTCACCGCTTCCTTTTCCATGGCCTCGTTGCATCTCGTCTGTATTTCTCTGACTCCTCTCAGAACGTTATCGGCCTTTCTGATCAGGCCGACAGAAAGGTCGTCCTTCAGCTGAGCTGCACATGAATCCAGGGTCTTCAGAGGAGTCAGCCAAACTTTAACTGGAACTGATTTCTCTCCATCGTCTCCAGAAGCGCTGGGAGTTTCCTGCAGGCGTCTGCTGCCTCCTCAAAGGTTGCAGGGTTCCTGTCCAGAATGAAATCTCCATAAAATTTACAGGTGAACTTCTCAATGATGTTTTTTTCTTCTTCTCTCAGATTTCTGACTGCGTTTCCTTCAGGATCCAGTTTTGGGATCCTCTGCACTAAGCTGTGCATGGCTGTCTCCATGCTGTGCAGGCTGCTGCTGTCTAACCTCTGGCTGTCAAACACAAAGAAAGCGTTGGCCCCGTGAAGGACGCCGCTGACCACATGCGTAGCTCTGCTGTTCTTAATCACGTCTCTAACTTGCAGCTTTTTGGCTTCTGCGTGATTCAGATCCAGTCGTTCATAAGCCGCTGTTGCTTTGTAGTGAAGGACGACTCTGCTCTGGTTCCTGAACTGCTTGTGATCGTTCAGATAGCTGGCAGATCCTCCAGCTTCAACCAGACCGCTGCGAACGCTGAGAATGAGCGACGGGTCGGCGCTCAGCAGAGACGCTTCGGTTTCGATGGAGTCTGAGGCCGAAGAGTCATAAATGCTGCTGCGCTGGACCGTCTTTACCGATACCTTTTTAATCGTTTCTCTGTCCCACAAAGTGAAATCTGTAAATAAATGAATATCTGTTGATTTTCACCAGAAGTTCATGTTTATGCATCATTGACAATCGTTTCACTCAAAGGTTCCTGAACATTGAAACAAGAGGATCAACAACGTTTTGATTTGAAAAAATTGGATTTCTAGAACAAATTAACCATAAAAATAAAGATAAAGCAACACATTGATGATTCCAGAATGAAATCCCTCAGATGCTTATCAGAACCAAATAAGTTGCCAGTCAAATATAGTTTATTTTTATTTTATGACAGAATCAGGTTTCGCTGGTCAGATGTCAGTCTACATCGGTGTGGGAAACTCCAGGCCTGGAGGCCTGATGTCCTGCAAACTATAGATGTGTCTCTAGTTCAACACAGTGAGGTCATCAGCAGGACTCTGGACCTGACTGCACTTAGGAGGCGCTTAAACTATTGGACTGAAGCATGTTGAGACTCTCAGAGTCGCAGGACTCCAGCCCTCGAGGATTCCCCACCGCTGGTCTCCGTCCTGCAAACTCTGGGTTGTTGTCATGCAGATGTAATCAGAGTGATCAAGAATTTGAAACAGAACATTTTTATATCTTTGCTGGCCTCAACAGTCCATTTGACAAAGCAGCTGCTACCTGCGAGCGTACGGGCCAGAGTCCTGCAACCAGAGTCCTGCAACCAGAGTCCTGCAACCAGAGTCCTGCAACCAGAGTCCTGCAACCAGAGTCCTGCAACCAGAGCCCTGCAACCAGAGCCCTGCAGCCAGAGTCCTGCAGCCAGAGCCCTGCAGCCAGAGCCCTGCAACCAGAGTCCTGCAACCAGAGT
This sequence comes from Poeciliopsis prolifica, assembly GCF_027474105.1. Classification (NCBI taxonomy): domain Eukaryota; kingdom Metazoa; phylum Chordata; class Actinopteri; order Cyprinodontiformes; family Poeciliidae; genus Poeciliopsis; species Poeciliopsis prolifica. The sequence continues at coordinate 175,148 of NW_026562581.1, read as the reverse complement.
CCTGCAACCAGAGCCCTGCAGCCAGAGTCCTGCAACCAGAGTCCTGCAACCAGAGCCCTGCAGCCAGAGTCCTGCAGCCAGAGCCCTGCAGCCAGAGCCCTGCAACCAGAGTCCTGCAACCAGAGTCCTGCAGCCAGAGCCCTGCAGCCAGAGTCCTGCAACCAGAGTCCTGCAACCAGAGCCCTGCAGCCAGAGCCCTGCAGCCAGAGTCCTGCAACCAGAGTCCTGCAACCAGAGTCCTGCAACCAGAGTCCTGCAACCAGAGTCCTGCAGCCAGAGCCCTGCAGCCAGAGTCCTGCAACCAGAGTCCTGCAACCAGAGCCCTGCAGCCAGAGCCCTGCAGCCAGAGCCCTGCAGCCAGAGTCCTGCAGCCAGAGTCCTGCAGCCAGAGTCCTGCAACCAGAGTCCTGCAACCAGAGTCCTGCAGCCAGAGTCCTGCAGCCAGAGTCCTGCAGCCAGAGCCCTGCAGCCAGAGTCCTGCAGCCAGAGTCCTGCAACCAGAGTCCTGCAGTGTTTAGATGTGTCTCCAATGAAACAGTGAATGTTTCTCATGCAGCTCAGCTCTGCTAATGAGCTTCACATGGAGCCAGTGTGTTGAAGCAGAGAGACTTTTAAAAGCTGCAGGACATCTTGAGGCCTGGATGTGTATGAATGCAGATCTACTATAAGCTCAAGGAATCATTGTCATGGACCATGCAAAGCATCATGGGACATAGGAATAGGATGGACTGCGTGGAAAATATCCGTTATAATGTTCCACTGTAACGTTGGTTAAACCAGACAGACAAAAACCAGTTTATTCCAGAAGACTTTACATAGACCTGCAGCTGTTTTAATGTTCCTCCTCACATTCAGGGTGTCGGTCATAAATATTTAATCTTCTGACCTGGGATGAGTTCATCCTGTCGAGCATCGTACAGCATTCCCAGAGCGAAGGGCCGACCCAGAGCGGCCGCCTGCCTGTGATCTGAGGCCATGTCTCCAACCTGGAAGGACAGAGTCATGAGTTCAGCATCCAGAGGCTTCAGAAGGTATTAATAAATAAAGCTAAGTCTGGATATGTGGGTGAGACGACATCACTGACGATTCAGAGCAGAGAACAGACCGACAGGCAGTGAAGGAGCGTTTTGGTGACCGTTCCTCCTGGAACGCTGTCGGAGCTCAAGGCCGTTTAGTCTCAGCCTGGCTGGACTCTAATAAACTCTATAATGTTTGTTTTCCATCACGGTGGAGCCCTAATCCATGTGGGTCGGTCCAAAAGAACCAAAACATCCACAGCTTTGCTTAAAGCTTTAATGCAGCCGGTCGCTGATTTTAGAAATGAGTCCAAACCAGTGACGGCATCTTCTGGCCAATCAGGAACCAGCGGAGCTCTGATGTCACGTTCAGCCCAACTGAGCATGCTGGGTACTCCAGCCCAGGAGGTGCTGAACGATGGGCCGGTACCATGCAGGCACTGGGCCGGTACCATGCAGGCACTGGGCCAGTACCATGCAGGCACTGGGCCGGTACCATGCAACCATTGGGCCGGTACCATGCAGCCACTGGGTCGGTACCATGTAGCCATTGGGCCGGTACCATGCAGCCACTGGGCCGGTACCATGCAGCCACTGGGCCAGTACCATGCAGGCACTGGGCCAGTACCATGCAGGCACTGGGCCGGATCAGCCGGGCTAAGCGGCACCACCAGAATAACTCATGATGAAACTAAATATGTATCATCATCATGTCAGCATGAAACCCGTCATCAGGTCACTTTAATGCAGTTTGATGGATGATAAGCAAACACAGAATGACACGGTCGCTAAGACGACACATGATGCAGAGAACCATCTGCTGATCCATCAGCAGCAAGATGAGATGAAACAAAGCAGAGACGTGTTGGTGACGGACATGTTGCTCCTTCCTCTGAGTGAGAACAGAGAGCAACCAAACCGAGACTGTCGCTGACCCTCAGTGATGCAGATCAACATGTTGCTGCTGCTCTCTGATGTTCGCTCTGGATGGGACTGTTTTATTCTAAAGTGGAAACTTTTGAACCATCTGTGTGGTTCCTCCACATGGAAACAGGATAAAAACTTTGCATGAAAACACCTGTTTGTAAAAACGCTGAAGTTTTTATCTCAGCCTCTAAGCTGATCTGCAGCCAAGCGCGTCACACCCAACAGGAACAAATCATTTGTCTTGTCGTTTTATAATCCGATGTGATGCACAGAAGAAGTTTGAATTCATCTGGACTCTAAACTAGAGTCTCCAGTTTGCTGTTTGTCTTTCTGGTTCTTTTGTTCAGCTGATGGAGTTTTTATTCCAGGCTACATGTTTAGCGCCTCTTACAGGTTTGAAGAAGTATTTCTCTGTGGATGGAAACATTTCTGGAAACGATGCAGTTTCTGTGTGAATGAGAGTCTAAAGCAAACAGACCAAGTAATTCTCATCAAAGCTTCCAAATGCACTAATGTTTCAATGCATTGCTGTCTTTATTGTAATATTCTTTACCTTTTTGTCTTTATTCTTCTGGAAAATAGTCAGAATTAACCCGACTGACTAGAACTATGCAAACTTGCCTGGTCTTGTCTTAGACGTCCAACAACAGCGACGACAATAAAGCAGAAGGTGAATCTAATCAGAGCAAATCAACCAAACTGTCTCTGGACCCCTAAAAACAGAAAAACATAAATACCAACATAATTACTACTGTTTAGTTCATCTCAGTTCATTTTACAGCTCAGAAAAACAGAAAAATATAATCAGTTCAGTTTCAGTTGTTTTATAAACTGAGTTACAGTTCGATCAGAACGGAGCGCCAAGTTTATTATCATGTCAAGTTTTCTATTGATTACCTGCTGAAGCTGCCAGTCTCTGCTGAGTCTTCTTGGTTCTGAAGGCTTTGAGCTCCACAGCGGTTCTGGTCTCAGTGAAACTCCTCCCACCAACACCTGGACCGGCCTAACAGCCCAGGTGAGTCCAGAACCCAGGTGAGTCCACAGCCAGGTGAGTCCACAGTCCAGGTGAGTCCAGAGCCCAGCTGGACTGTTGGACCTGTGGTGGAGTCGGATTGGACCTGCTCAGTCTAAAACATCAGAGGACGAAACCTGTCAGGTGAGTCCTGCAGAGACGTCGCTGCTGTTTGTGAGTCTGATCTCACAGGTCCAAACATGAACTGGAAACATGCAGCCGGTTTCTTGTCTTCTATCATCTGATAGGATGAAAACGCTGTAAACTCCCTTCGCTTACAGAACGAGCTGATAGAATCTACAACATTCCTGGAGGACAAAAAGATCCAAACATGTTTTTATCAGCCAAACTGGAAACTTCAGAAATTAGAAGAAGTTTCCAAGAGAAGCTGCCTTCCTAACAAATCGATTCCTCTTGTTTTATTGTGTGAATCTGAAGTGATTTGAAATAATTTGGGGATATGAACAGACCATTAGGAGACCAGCCAGCTCTCTCACTGAACACTGTGAAACATTTTCATCTGGATCAGTTTCTTATCTGGAGCCACGTTTGGACCGCTGCTGGAGTTTGGCTGGAGGCCACAAAGACACTTTTCTGGTGCTGCAAATGGCCCCTGAACCACAGATTTAACACCTTTCTGCAGCAAAGAAAGAAGAGAAAGGATGAACAACACAATGAGGTTAAAGATGTACCTGCATCCCATCGTGGAGGACAAACAGCGAGCAGAACAGCGAGAACCAAAGATTTATCTGTATTTCATGACCAGAGAGGTTATATAGTTTACTGACGGTCCCTGAACGCACCATAGCTTGGCTGAACTGCAGGCTCAGTCCTGCAGAGCAGAACAGAAAATATTAACAATGGGCAATAAATATAGAGTCACACTGCAGGAAATGTCCCAAACAAAGAAACAAATGACGGGAGCAGAACTTCAGCCTCTGATAAATCCTCCAGAACCTTCTGCAGGTAAACAAAGAGATGAGACAGAAACATGTTTGGATCTGCTGGCAAAACTTTACAAAGCAGTTTCGGTTTTCTAAAGATCTGGATGTTCATATTCAATACAGAAATAAAAACAAATCAAGCAAGCAGAGTGTTGAGCCATGAGAGAGAAGAGCAGCAGAGAAAGGTGAGGACAGTCAGAGTGACGGAGAACAGCCGAGCAGCCATTCATCAGAGTTCTTCCAGAGTTTTCTAGATGCATTTTCTGGACAAAACTTTTGTTCTTATGTGATGTTCAAAACAAAAGAAGAGCTTTAAGCGTGAAATGTTCTGAAGGAACGTTGATCTGGTTGTTCAGGCTGGTAGAGAGAACATGAAAGAATCTATGAACCCAGAGGAGGAACAAACACCTGATCTGCAAAGTAAAAGAAACTAAAACAACCCAAAAACATAAAGGCGTGAACAGGGTATGGCAAGACCTTAACAACAATAATACGTCAGCTAAAGGGATTATGGCAAGACCTTAACAACAATAATACGTCAGATAAAGGGATTATGGCAAGACCTTAACAACAATAATACGTCAGATAAAGGGATTATGGCAAGACAAGTCTGGAAAATCCTCAATGGTAATAAACCAAGAAAAATCTGAATTCAAACACAAACCAATTGATCATTGATCAGAGCACATGAAACCAAACATGGCAGTAGCGCGAGAGCTCCCCCTGGTGGTTAAACACTTTCAGCCAGTCTGAATTATTACTGAATAAATCAGACGCAGCAGAATAATTGGACGTGATGAAGGAGCATAAAAAGCTCCTGCTGTGCGACCTGATCTCTGTGGTGATGAATCACAAGCCTGTCAGTCGTTTAGGAGCCTAAAACATATTTGATTCTGTTTGAATCTGAATGAAAATGTCAACATTTCACCAACAAAACATGAAAATAAAAGTGTTTACCACCACATTAACATTTTGGCTGAACAGACCGGTTCGAAGGCCCAGAGAGAAATTAGACATGTTTTGTGATTTCTGTGCTGAAGGAAAGTTTTTCTGCTTCACCCAGACGAGGATCCTCAGGGAGGAGGAGCTGCTGGTGTTTTACACCCTCGATAGATTTGCACTCAGATTCAATCACACTATTTATCTACTTTTTTCCTTCCACACAATTTTCTCCTGTTGGAATATACAGTCATAATCAATAAATCAGAAAATATGTTCAGAAGAGGCTCATTTGTTAACATTTTTCACAAAATCCACATTTTTTCTCATTATTGGTCTAACATAGTATTATAATCTTAAATTAAATGTTTTCATCAACTTTAAGAAAGAAATCAGAAATAATGGCTTTGAAACAAGATAGAAAAAACATAAAATCACTTTAGAATCATTAAAATCCTCATCTTGAGTCTTCAACCGGCATCATTTGAAGCAGGAACTCAGAATTCGTCCTAGTCAAAGTCCTGACAGGTCTAGTAAACATAGTCCAGCATGATGTGAGTTCGTGGATAACTGGGATACGGAGAAGTCCAGCCTGGAATCCGCTGGAGGAGCTTGTCATCCCAGTTAGAGCTCCAGATGTTCCTGAGGAACCAGAACAAACATCTGGCTGCCAGGTAGAGCGCTCCGGCTTTCAGGAAGAGTTTCAGGAACCAGGAAAATCCGCCTTCGCTTCCTTTACCATGGCTGCCTCCAGATCCATAACTGGATCCATAACCAGATTCATATCCATAACTGGACCTGCTCCAGTAATCTTCATAATAATCTGCAGAAAGACAATCAGAAAAAGTCAAATCTGCGCTCAGCCTCAGAAATATATTCACTTTGCTGTTTTATTGTCACATTCATACAATTAAAGTTAATCGAATTAATAAAGCTTCATAAATTAGCTGCTTGTGGTTCAAAAATGAAAAAACAAGAACAAAATGTATCTGAATCACTGTCCTTACATTCTCTAAAGTAAAGGATTAAATAAGTGTTTGCTTCTTCCTACTCCTTGTCAATTGGATTCAGCGCTTTAGCATCAGCTATCATACTGCATTGGTGTAGCACTTTAGCATTAGCACTTTAGCTTTAGCACAACTAATGTTTTAGTTAGCAATAGCCACCACTGCATTCATTTATCTGTCCATGTATTGGTGGGCAAACGTCCACTAATCTGCTAATGCGCTAATAGCAGAGCTAACATCCTCTACCCAAATGCAGTGCAGCAAATGACATTTATTCTTTACCAAGAACATTAAATATGCTATTAGTTGTACTACCTGTGTCATAGTGGATGTAAGCATGAATTCATTGCGTTAGTGTTAGCTTCTGCTAAATATTATGTTGTTGTAGCACTTTAGCACTAGCTTATGCTAAATATCAAGTTGGTGAAATTTTACCAAATATGTTGAAATAGTACTTCAATGTTAGCAGAACGAGTATTAATGACTCGCAGCTTTTGGTTAGCGCAGCTAGCTTTTGGTTAGCGCAGCTATTTTTGGTTAGAGCAGCTAGCTTTTTGATTAGCGCAGCTGGCTTTTTGGTTAGCGCAGCTAGCTTTTTGATTAGCGCAGCTGGCTTTTTGGTTAGCGCAGCTAGCTTTTGGTTAGCGCAGCTACTTTTTGGTTAGCGCAGCTAGCTTTTTGATTAGCGCAGCTGGCTTTTTGGTTAGCGCAGCTGGCTTTTTGGTTAGCGCAGCTAGCTTTGTGGTTAGCGGCGCCTCCACTGGTGACCTTTGCTCTGTTTCTGTAAATCTCTCTAAAATGTGAAAACAGGTTGAGTGTTTACCTCGGTATGGATCCAACCAGCTGGAGCGCAGGGAAAGTTCCCTCCGAGGTTTCGGTTTCTTGCTGCTTTGCTCTTCTTCTTCTTCTTCTTCTTCTTCTGCAGGGTGGTGTAAGTCACCAGGCTCCCGCTGCCATCTGGGTCAGTGCTGGAGCAGAACTGGTCCAGGTCCAGCTGGCGATTGAAGGCCTGGGAGAAGAACTCGGTCGGATCGTTCTGCATCATGCTGAGCATCATCTGGACTGAAGGGTTCTCCGCGTCCTGCAGCATCACTACCTCGTCATAGTAACCCATCTGAGTGAGGAGGGAGCTGAGGTCCAGCTGCGGGTTCTGCAGAAGTCGGATCAGTTGCGAGCTGACCTCATGAGTTCCGTCGGATCGGAACCGTCCAGCAGCAGCGTCTTCGTGTTCTGTGATGTAGACCTTGTCCACCAGCCGGGTCTTCACCTGGTAACTGATGATGATGCGGTCGCTGTTGGAGACGCCGCCCGCCCCGAGGTTCTCCCGGACGAACGGCGGCAGGTCGGCGGACCGCGGGTAAGACTGGGTGCTCAGGTTCCCGACCACGAAGTAAACCAGCTGGAGGGAGAGAGGGAGTGAACCCGACCTCTGAACGAGACCGGACACAGAACATCCACTGTTTCCACCCTGAACTGCTTTTAATCTTTGACTTTCAACCAGACTTCTGTAAAAAGATGTTTAAATATGAAAAATGAAGTTTTCATAGGGAAGAATTAGGAAAGATTTTATGCTTCCATTTGAGTCTCTACTGCTTCTAAAACTACACACTACACCGTCACCCTAAGGACGGCTTGGAGGCAATATGTAGAAGAAGGTAATATTTCATATGCTTTAGCTACATTCATGCTATCTATACTATCTGGCTGTTTATATGACAACACCAACACCAGAAGTTTTTCTTCACAGGCTGGAGCTCATGGCAATAAACAAAGAACAGAGTCTAGAAAAAAAGCCATTTTTCAACAATCATATCACAATTAAATATTTTCCTGAAATCGTGTCCAAGTACTTCAGGTTTTTACCAAAGCGGAGCCACTAAAGACGTTTATGCTGACGGTAACTTCCAGTTCCTGCTTTTAAAGATTTACTAAAAAATCATCTGGAGATCAAATTCTGTCATTTTTGGCTCAATGACGAGTTTCTTATATTCACTCAGTGAAAGCAGAAACGGCTGAACAGCAACACTCTTCAGTCTGGATGCTGTTACTGAGTGAAGAAGACGTCTAACATTAGCCTGAGATCAGCCAATGAGCTGCAGCGGATCCCTGCAGACGCTATGGATGGAGACGTGCTGCTGACCTGCCTGCTGCTCTTGTTCTTCTTGGGTTTGAGGAGAACAGGCAGAAGTTCCTCCATGTTCCCAAACCTGTGGAAGCCGAAAGCCCCGTTCTCCGGCTGACACCCCGACACCAGCTGAGAACCAGAGGGACGTGATTACTCGCCGCTTCATTAGCAGGCAGAGCGGAGCGCTTCACCAACCTTCATGACGTCCCCAGAGTTGTCCGGTTCAAAGGTCACGCAGTGGTTGGAGAACCAAAACAGCAGCTGGAGGCCGTGGCGAGGAAAAGGACGACCGAAGCCAGACGTGTCCAGGTGGTGGAGGGTGTGGATCTGCCACAGAAGCATGGCGGCGCCAACATGGACGCTACGCTGAGGATTCCTGAGGAAAACATGACAGAATGGCGTCATTAGAGAACAGGAACGATTCATCAACACGGTTCCTCATCACCTTCAGGCTGTCCACCTGACCGAGAACAACCAACAAATTCAGCTGGAAAATATCAAACATTTCCTTTTATTAAACAGGCCAGTTTTATTTAACCTTTCATACAAATCTTGATGCAATCTGCTGTTGTTTAGATATTAAGAGACAATGTGAAAACAGATCCATGATCCATGGCTAAACTTTCTGGAGGATTTCTGTTAGTTTAGCCAGTTTTCTTTAGACAAACCCGGCTTTAAACATAGAAATGTTCATTGTGACTCAGGTAGGGTCAAAATCAGTTTATTCGTGTTGCCATGTTGGATCATGCAGCTGGAGAGAAACATGTAAAGACCCAGACTGGGATTTGAACCCAGAACCTTTTTGCATTGATGCGTTAAAAACTCACTTCATCTCCTGTAAACATTGTAAACATTGTTCCTGTCATTTTGGCCAGATTAATTCTGTCCTATAGCTGAAAATAGCCCCTATTCTGATTATAGTGTTATTTACTATTATTTGTTTAATAGAATATGTTCCATCAAAATACGGTTTATTAAACTGGACTTTAATCACCGTGATCAATGCATCTCCCCTTCATACAACCTGCAGGTTGTCTGAGTAAAATGACAAATAATGGCAAAAGTGGACAAATATTACTGGGTCTGCTTTTACATTTTTACCCAAACATTTCTTGGAGATTAAAGTGCATCGTTTAATAATTTAAATGTTTATCATCTTAAAGCAAAGAATAGTAAAAGCAAAGGCATATAACCGTTAAAGATGAGAGCAGAGCCTTGTATTGAAGGGCTTTTTCTGTCTGTGTTGCCAGATCTCCTCAAGTTTCCATCCTGCTTCCTTGTTGTCCAGCAGAGGGAACGCCCCTGCAGCGCTCGACGTCAGATACGACGTCAGATACGTGCTCGTTCACGTCGGTTCCGTACGCGCGGTGCCTCTGCGTCAGTCTCGCGCCTCCTCGCTCCCGATGCTCTCCTTTTCCCAACAACCAGAAGATAGATGTTCCGATTTCAGGTGAGATTTAACCTTGAGAATCGGTTCCGGTCCGGTTCTGGACGGGACGTCTGGGGCCTGAGGAAGGTGTTGAGGGGGAACCTGGCCTGGTCGGGGTTAAATGTCCTCCATTCCCTTTTGTTTGGACCTCAATGCCACCTGCGGCCTGTGAAGCAGCGCGCTTTCCTGCTGGTTCATGCGGAGCGACGGCGTGCGTTCTCCGGTGCCATGGCCCGGGACGGACCTGTGGTTCTGTGGGTCAGCCTGTGTTATAACGGGCCAGATTCTGATCGTTTCCGTATCGGCGCTAGAAGGAGCTGGTTCCATCAGGTTTTCCGTCTCCGGTTCAAAGCGTGATGTAACGGCGGTGCTAGCTTAGAGGCTAACTGTCCTGGAGGCTGTCAGGGGTCTGTCCGGCTCCTGCAGGGCTTCACCTGCTTTAGTTGCTTTGAAAATCAAAACTTATAAATCAGTACATTTAATATATGCTCCATGTTCTAACAGGGATGGAAAGTGCAGTCTTTTAGAGCCGGTGTCCTGCAGGTTCAACACCTGAATAATAAATATGACTCACTATGAGAGCTCTGCAGAACCTGCTGAGGTTCTGATTCAGACTTTGGTTCAGGTTTGTTGGTGCAGAAATATCTGAAACCTGCAGGACACCTAGTGTGGAGATTTAAATAAGAGAAAATAAAGTTCCTCAGGTTTCTGTCTGCAGCTGTCAGAACGGTTCTGGTCTAATTCAGATCTTAACATCAGACCAGGAACCAGAACTCCAGTGTCTCCATGCGGCCAGTTTGACCTCAGAAAGGAGACGGACTGAAGCTTCTGTCTGAATGACAGCTTTATGTTATTAAATGGACACAATTAGGGTAAAAATGTTGGGAGGCTTTCAAACGTGACATCACCTAATGGCAAGCATGGTGGTGGCGGCATCATGCTGAGGATCTGATGTGCTTCCAGCTGCTGGAAAAGCTGATGTTTGATACTTAGACACAGTTTTGTTTTCCGACAGGACAAAAATCCCAAACACATCAGGACCGGCAAAAACCTGCAATAATTGATCATATTGGCAAAAACTGATATGAAGTAATAAAGATTTATTAGTATTAACATTAATTTCAGATAAAAAGTCGTCCAACCAGCAACTGGAAAAATTCATTATTTCTTTAGTGCATTTGTAGCAACAATTCTTTTGTTTTTTATTTTAATGTTTTTTTATTAAAGTTAAGCTGCTGATGTAACAAACTGATGCTGGTCTGAAGAATCGTAGATTTAAAAATAATTAAAGTTTAGATGCAAAAATATTTAAAACAGAGTGAAATTCCCCTGAAAGCAGCTCCAGTGTTGAGCCTCGAAAATGTTTAGTTTCATTTTTATATCCTGAATGTCAAAATATTTGATGTTTGACCAGATTAATAATTTTATGAATTATAATGTTTAATAATAAAACTGGGTTTATAATAATGTCTCATCATATTCATCAGCTTTAATTACCAGTAATTACAGCTGAATAAAGCATAAACTGATCATTAGAGTATCAGTTATTGATTTGACTTCGATCAGGCTGATAGAAATGAGAAGACATGAAGTGTGATGAGAGCAGATGAGTAAACAGTTTGTGCAACAGAAACTGTTTAAAGATGATACCAAATAATAATTCGATTTCTGTGAACAGAATGTTGTGGTGATCGATGACATGAACGATGACGTGTCTGGACTCGGTTCGGTCCAGGACCCGGCGCTGACTGAACAGCAGAACCACGGAGCCTGAAACATAAAGTTACTCATTTGTAAATAAAACGGTAATATTTTGTGACATCACATCAGTCACACATATGTGAATTAAAATGAATCAAATCTTGAGCGATTTTGTGATACTGGTGAAAACTGTTCTTAACAAACCAGTAAATCACAATGAATCCGGTGAAACCAGTATGAAGCACAAAGGTCAAAGGTCTCATGTCGGCCCGTCGCAATAAATTCTGCTGGACGATAAGTGATCAGAAATTATAGCAATAAATGATAATATGTATCGCTCTTTGATACCATTTTTAAGTAACATAATAATAATGAAAGAACATTTTCAAGGATCAATAAACTTTAATTTCGAATAAACATTTAACACTTGAGACTAGAAAACATTTTAAATGTCCAAAACAAACAAAATGAATGAAGTTTCTGTAAATAAAACTTTTATCATCCAACAAAGAGGAAAACAATAAATCATTCAGATTATTGACCTCATTTTAATTGATCATTCAGATGATTGATTTATTGCAACAGATCTTGATCGGTATTTTCTCAGCCTACATAAAGAACCACAGACTGAAACAAGGGAGAGAAAAAGGAGAAGCAGGTTTTGTCTCTGCTCGGCTCATCCTGTCCTCCTCCTGGACGGGACATTCTGCTGCTGCTGCAGAGACGATGTGGGTCAAACAGATTCAACGTGGCATTGATTCACTCACAGTGATGTGAACTACTGTAACGGGTCTGATGGTCGGTTTCAGGTCATTTATGAAATCATGGCGATGTCAGATTAATCTGCTGACAGTTCTGACCAGTTTATTAGAGGATAATCCAGGATCTTCTGCTTTCAGTCCCTGGATGACGACTGTACTCTGGAGGAAGAGGATGATGGGCTGATTGAGAGGAAGATGAGATCGATCAGTTTAATGACGACACGTTTGGAGCCGGCGCCATCGGTGAGCAGTCGCCGCTTTCTTTCTACTCTGCGGTGGTTCTGGGATTAAAGCTGCTCTGTGTTTCCAGATGACGACTGGCAGGAGGAGCACAAGCGCCTGGCGGAGCTGGACGAGCGGGACGGGCGGGCGCCGGGCGGGGTCAGGGGGGCGGAGACTCCTCCCCGGGCCCCGCCCCCTCCACCGCCGTGGGTCGGCACCCTCCGCTCGGCTTCTCTTCGTCTTCCTCTGGACTGCCGGGTCACGGTGGGTTTGGGCCGCCGGCGCCCCTGAGAGCGGTCCGTTCCGGGTTCTGATGCGTTCTTGTTTCTCTGCAGACGAGCGATCGGGAGGCGGCGACCTGGCCGAGTCTCTGGCCCGCTTCATTCTGGACGCCGACCCGGCCATCGCCGGCGTCGGAGGCAGAGAGGCGCGGGCGGCCCCCGGGTCGGCCGGGCCGGTTCTGTCCGTGCTGCGGGGCCCGGACCAGCCCAGAGTCCTGCAGCAGCCCGCCTGCATCCCCCCCAAACACCAGCTGCCCCCCGGACCCCCCGCCTCAGGTGAGCAGGTCACCTAGTGACGGGTCACTTCCTGTTTGGACGCTTTCTGAGCTGAGATGTTTGTCCCGCAGGCCTACCCGCCTCCTCCGTGCTCAGCTACCAGCAGCAGCAGCACCTCCTGCGCAGAGGAGCCGCTCCCATGGGCCAGGTCCGTTCCTCGGTTTCCCTCACGCCGTCATTCAGAGGAAGTGGAGCAGAATCATCTGAAGCTGCGTTTTCGCTACAAATTCGATGTTGCTATGTTCAGCTAACATTAAAAAATTAAATTTCATAATTACAGTGTTTATATTTAATAAGAAACACAATTAAAATCACGTGAATGAGTTTATTTACAAAATAAAACATTAAGAAACAGGCTGCGCCATCAACTTCCTGTCATTGTTGTCTTCATGGTTTCCTCCAGTAGCAACATCCTGTTGTGGATCACATGACTCATGATGTTTCCATGGAGGTTTGCCGATAACTCCTCATCGTTGCGCGCCAACAGCTGCTGTTTATCCTTTGCTTTTGATGAATCAAGTTTAGTGCAAGAAACTTTTCAAATTAAAGTCTGAATTCTGTCCAACGGTACCAGTAAAGGTCACCGGATCTGACCTTTAGGTCTAACTTTCCCACTTCGTCTCCACAGATGAACTCTCACAGCATCTGGGACAACAGCATGGGCTTCGGGCCGGTCAGCGTCACGCCGGGACTCGTCACACACATGGAGGTGAGAGAAACGCCTTTCTCCTTCCAGAACCAGAACCAGAACCTGAGCTCCATCTTCTGCTCCGTCCTCAGGACAGTCCACTGATGTCCATCATCAGGAGGCTACCGAAGCGCCCTCCTCAGGGGAGGAGCGATGAAGGTCACGACCTGTCAGAGAGAGCCCCGCCCCGCTCCTCCTCTCCTGTGATTGGCTCTCCTCCGGTGAGGGCGGTGCCTATCGGGACGCCGCCCAAACACCGATGAGCCTGAACCACCAGGTGAGGCGCGGAGACGGACGCTCAGACCATAGCGTGTTCCTCTGAGTCTCCAGCTGTGTGTGTGTGTGTGGTGTGTGTGTGTGTGTGTGTGTGTGTGTGTGTGTGTGTGTGTGTGGTGTGTGTGTGTGTGTGTGTGTGTGTGTGTGTGTGTGTGTAGGTCCACCACCCCACGGCGGTCCATGTGCGAGCCCCGGTCCAGCACCGGTACCGGCTCCATTCCCTGAGCGCCTCTCCCAACACGCTGCTCAACATGGCCGTGAGTCTCTCTGCTTCCTGTAATCGGTTCTGCTGTCATCTTCCGGTCCTGATGTGGAGAACTGACCCGTTGTCTTGGTTCTGACCCGTTGCTTTTCCTTGCTCTGTTCAGAATTCTCCGTTGTGTCGCGGTCCGTTCCCTCCCAGAGTCGGTCCGGTTCTGTCTCAGCTCCAACGGGCTCAGCTGCTCAACTCCCAGGTCGGTACCACAGGTTTGTTCTGCAGGACTCCGGGTCCAGGACAGAACCAAGCACTGGTTCTGATGCAGCTTCCATTTCCAGTTCTACCAGAGAACCCAATAAGAACCCGGTTAAAAGGTTCTGACCCATAAACGCAGCTTGTTTCCTTTTCTTCGGCTAAGAAAACCATCAGAACCGGGATGATCCGTTCTCTGGTTCTGGTTCTGCTGTTTACTCAGAACTCAGATATTCAGGTTCTTCTGGAACCGTTCAGCTTTTTGCTATGAAGCGTCCAGAACCGGACCCTGGTTCCAGGAGGTTCTGGTTCTGCTCGCTTGGACCATTAGAGTTCAGCCTGAAACCTGATTGTTTCTCCAGACATTTATCTGGGTCGAGGGTTCTGCTGTTTCCTGGTCCCTTATTGGTCACTTCCTGTTTGTGTCAGTGTTCTGGCTCCTGATTGGACCAGTTTAATTGCAGTTGATTCGTTAGTAAGTGCAGCTCTGTGACACGTTCCGCCTCCGTCCACCAGGTGGCAGGTTTTCCTCGCGGCGGCCCCGGCCCTCCCCTGCTGGCCGGCGCCGGGTTCAGGCCCTTCTTCGGGGGCCCCCCTCCTCCTCACGGCCACAGGATGGGCCCCCCGCCGCCGCACGGCCCCCCCAACCACACGGCGCCCATCAGGCACAACACGACGCACCTCCACCCTCAGCACCGCCGCATGCTGACGCAGCGCATGCAGAGCCGCGGCGGGTGAGAGCGCGCTCGCTTCCTCTGCCTCGTTAGCTGCATTAGGAGCTTCTGTTCTCAGAATCCGCCGCTTGTTCTGCAGCGACCGGGTCAGAACCGGGCTGGACCGCCGCAGCCGGGACCCGTACAGCAACCTGATGAGCCAGAAGGAGAAGGAGTGGGTCACCAAGATCCAGATGATGCAGCTGCAGAGCACCGACCCGTACCTGGACGACTACTACTACCAGGTAGAACCGACCTGACCGACCTGTCGGTGTCTGAAGGTCATGACTTCTGGTGCCTGAAGGTCGTGACCTCTCAGTGTCTGAAGGTCATGACTTCTGGTGCCTGAAGGTCGTGACCTCTCAGTGTCTGAAGGTCATGACTTCTGGTGCTTGAAGGTCGTGACCTCTCGGTGCGTTCCGGTGGACAGACAGGCGTCTCTCTGTCTCCCTGCAGAACTACTATGAGAAGATGGAGAAGCGTCAGGAGAAGGAGCGGGACAGCAGCAGGAAGGAGCACACCACCAAGCTCATCACTCCGCAGGTGGCCAAGGTGGAGCACACCTACCGGCCAGGTGAGGACCCGCAGGGAGCCTCTGTCCCCCGTCCTGCGGGTCTCCTGACGTCCTGCGTGTCTCTGCAGTTCAGTTTGCGGGGTCTCTGGGGAAGCTGACCGTGTCCAGCGTCAACAACCCGAGGAAGATGATCGACGCCGTGGTAACGACCCGCTCCGACGACGAGGTGGGTCCAAACGTCCAGGTGAAGACGTCCCTCAGCTGCGGCCTGTCCTGAGTCCTTCTGTCTGTCCTCCTGCAGGAGAAGAGGGAGAAGCAGGTGTGGAACAAGAGGCGCCAGGTGCTGTACACCGTGGAGAAGGTAGGGGGCGCTGCGCCCTGCCGGAGCGCTGCAGCACGTCTCTGACAGACGGTCGCTTCCTATTGATGATCAGTTCAAACACACATAAATATTAATATGACATAAATATTAATAACGTTTCAGTTCATACTGAACTGCCGACTTATTTAAACAAGATTCTTTTTGTTTGAACCAAATGCTGCAGGATCATATTCTTTATTTCCAAACTGGTGAGAATCAATAAGGAATCAATAAGTTCTGATCAGCTCCCGTCCCTCCAGATGTACAGTCTGCTGCTGGAGGTCCAGGACTTCGAGAACGCTTCGTCCAAACGCCAGAGGAGGACAGAGACGCTCTGCTGGAGCAACACAAGAGCAACACGGAGCAACTGAGCAACTCGCTGCAGGACGGGGACTGGGAGGACAGGGGGACTGGGAGGACAGGTGGGACTGGGAGGACTGGTGAGACAGGGAGGACTGGTGGGACTGGGAGGACAAGTGGGACTGGGAGGACTGGTGAGACAGGGAGGACAGGTGGGACTGGGAGGACAGGTGGGACTGGGAGGACTGGTGAGACTGGGAGGACTGGTGGGACTGGGAGGACAGGTGGGACTGGGAGGACTGGTGGGACTGGGAGGACAGGTGGGACTGGGAGGACAGGTGGGACTGGGGGACAGGTGAATAGTGGGTTTGGTGACATTGACTTAATATTTGATGATGATATTTTGTGTTATTATTCTCATGATAAATAATGAATCAGTTTCTGTTCGACTGAATGACGATATTATAAATCAGTTTGATTTGTATATAAACTTCACACTAATTATATTTAATCACATTTTATAATCAATTATTATTTATTGATACTTTCATTAAATGAACAGCAGAGAAAATAAACTAATTAATGAAAACAGACTTTTTTTATCATTAATAGGAATTTATTGTGACAATAAATAACAAATAGATGATTTGTGTGTGTGTGTGTTCGTGTGCGTGTGTGTGTGTGTGCGTGTGTGTGTGTATCCGTGTATGCCTGTGTGTGTGTGTGTATGCATGTGGTGTGTGTGTGTGTGTGTGTGGCCCTCAGGGTGAGCGATGAGCAGTGTGTGATGATCCTGTCGGTGCGGAAAGGGAAGCGTCTCGTCTCCAGGCTCCTCCCCCTCCTGCCCGCGGCACAGGCTGCTGGCGTTGTCATGGTGATTGCACGCAACCTCCCCGCCTTAGCGAAGAAGGACAAGCAGGACCAGGTAGCCATCTTTGTTTCCCGTCAGAAAAATCTCTTTAACAGAAAATCATTTTTCTGATTTTGTTCAGCCGTTTTCTTCTTGGTTCCTTCGTAAAACAGTTTTTAAGTAAAGAAGCTGCTTGTTCCCTCGCAGGCGTTGTGCTGCCTGGTGGAGCCGGTCTCTGCAGTCATCCAGTCTCTGTCCAGCTCCGCCCTCACAGACCTGCTGCAGGAGCTGCAGGGCGGCGAGGGCCAGCTGGCCGCCGCGCTGCAGAACAAGGTAACACATCGATGCAGGCCAGGCGGCGGCCGCTCAGGCGGCGGCCGCTCAGGCGGCGGCCGCTCAGGCGGCGGCCGCTCAGGCGGCGGCCGCTCAGGCGGCGGCCGCTCAGGCGGCGGCCGCTCAGGCGGCGGCCGCTCAGGCGGCGGCCGCTCAGGCGGCGGCCGCTCAGGCGGCGGCCGCTCAGGCGGCGGCCGCTCAGGCGGCGGCCGCTCAGGCGGCGGCCGCTCAGGCGGCGGCCGCTCAGGCGGCGGCCGCTCAGGCGGCGGCCGCTCAGGCGGCGGCCGCTCAGGCGGCGGCCGCTCAGGCGGCGGCCGCTCAGGCGGCGGCCGCTCAGGCGGCGGCCGCTCAGGCGGCGGCGCTCAGGCGGCGGCCGCTCAGGCGGCGGCCGCTCAGGCGGCGGCCGCTCGGGCCAATCAGGCCTCAGGCCAATCAGGCCTCAGGCCAATCAGGTCTCAGGCCAATCAGGTCTCTGATGGCTGATGGAGCTGATCATCAGTTCAACATGTTATATACGTAAAAACTCCTAATTACATAAAAATATTTTACATCTGCATTACATATTTTTCACCAGCGGTTGCTGCAGTTTTTTTCACCTTTGCAATGCATGCTGGGCAGATTATAGTTAACTTGACTGAGGCGAATGTTACGAGTCGCTTCAAAGTTTTCACGAACCGTTTTACATGAGATTCCTGTTAAAAACAAACTCCATCTACTGTTTACTACATCAACTAGATGCTGCTGCTAATGATGCTGCTGCTAATGATGCTGCTGCTAATGATGCTGCTGCTAATGATGCTCCTGCTAATGATGCTGCTGCTAATGATGCTCCTGCTAATGATGCTGCTGCATCCTGATGCTAGACACAAACAGTTCTAACCTGGAGACAACATGGCGGCGGCGTTGTGACACTATTCTATAAAAACCAACCGGTCTCCAGTGTTTTCTCGCTCTGTCTGCAGTTCGGCGTGACGCTGCTGTTTCTCATCCTGAGCGAAGGAGAGCGCATGCAGAGCTCCGACCCAAACTGTGAGCTCATGGACGACAATCGATGGTGAGTCTGCGCCGACGGTTCGTCCTGCTTCCTGCCTCTTCATCGTCCTCATCATCCTCTGTGTCGGTCCAGGACTGAGTTGGTGTTCTCGGTGACCAGGGAGCTGCTCGGCGTCCCGTCTTCATCGCTGGCTCCGCCCCTCTTCACGCCTCCCAACCTGCTGTCTCTGTTCTCGCGCTACGTGGATCGGCAGAGGCTGGAGCTGCTGCAAGACAAGCTACAGTGAGGCTTCATCGGCGCTCTTCATCGGCGCAGACAAACACGGTGCTGAATGTAAATCTGTTTGTTTTCCAGGATCTCTGCTTCATCCAGGTAGAAGTTACTACATCATCATCGTCAACATGGCCCCTCCCACTCAATGCAGAACTTTGGTGTGTGTGTAAGGGTGTGTGTGTGTGTGTGTCAGGGTGTGTGTGTGTGTGTCAGGGTGTGTGTGTGTGTGTCAGGGTGTGTGTGTGTGTGTGTCAGGGTGTGTGTGTGTGTGTCAGGGTGTGTGTGTGTGTGTCAGGGTGTGTGTGTGCTCTGGAGGCGAATCCGTCTGGATCATTTTAAAGCAGAAGAATCTCTCGTCACATGTTGTTTTTCTGTTTAGTCTGGTTCTTTCTGTGTGTGTGTGTGTGTGTGTGTGTGTGTGTGTGGGTGTGTGTGTGTGTGTGTGTGTGTGTGTGTGTGTGTGTGTGTGTGTGAGCAGGTGTGTTTGTGAAACAACCTGAATGATGACAAAAATGAAATCTGCATTTTTAAATATCTTGTTTACAATTATGCCTGTGATAAAATTAAAAGTATTTCTATTATATAGAAATGTTTCTGTTCTGCTTCCTGTCTGAGTCATGATTGGTGCTTTCGTCGCCATGGTAACGACAACATCCTGCAGTGATGCATGAATTCATGCCAAAGGAGTCCAGACCACGTTCTGCTTTGATCACATCCAGAATTAAAAAGCTTTAGTTTTATTGGTCTGATCATTTAATATTTATCTAATAAAACTCTTGCATTTCCACCAACTGTTTGTCAGAATCATTAAATAATCAGGTTTACCTCTGAGTTGCTATAGAAGTCAAATAAAAAGGTTTGCATCACATGACATGGTTTTCTCATACTTTATTTAATCTGCCTGATGGCAACCCAATAATTTAACATTTGACATCAGAATCAACTAAGATCATGAGCACAAATTAATATTTTGGTGTTAAATATTGATTCCCACAGTAGGAACACAAAGTATTCCTGTAGAATCTTGTGGTTTCCAGTTGGATGTGGCTAAAGACAGGAAGATGGAGGAGCCACACAGTTTTTGACCTCGCTTTTTCTTTCTCTTTCCTATTTACTCTTTATTAGTGTGGAATGTAACATTTTGTACTGTTTTGATTTCTGAAGTGAACAGTTCAACGTATCAAGAGGATTCAGTCTGAAATGAAGGGGAAAGACGGAGAGCGTCCAGCTTATGGCTTCATTAATTAGGAACCTCCAATTACGACCATAGAGTAAAATGTCTAACAGTTGGATCTAAACTAAACTTACACATTGAAACGGTTGAAATTCACACCTGAAGGGTCTCGGTTTGCGTTTCAGGTCAGAAATACATTAAAAAAGCTAACGCCCGAACAGGGACTTGAACCCTGGACCCTCAGATTAAAGTCTGATGCTCTACCGACTGAGCTATCCGGGCTCTGAGCGCAGAGGTGCGGAAGACTCCATTCATTCCTCCAAACATGGCGGCGGATGGGCCGAACCAGAGTGCAGCTCTATATCTATTAGAATCAGTTTATCTCTACACACGGCTCGTTCTGTCTGCCATTCTGTTTACTGCTAACACGCTAAAAACAGTACAGGGATCACTTCCGCTTTTCTGCTTCAAAATAAACACAGCGCGAGTGAAATTAGAGCCAACTCAATTCATTCTGATCGCAATTTCTATTTCTAATTTCTCAGTATTTTTCTGAAATGATGCCAGTATTCCATGGACAGATGAGCCAAACATCATCAGGACAGTTTTGTAGGAACAAGTTTCCTTGTAGAACTTCCGTCACAAACTTTTATGAGATGTAGTTTTGTTTGTTGTCCACCAAGTGGCAGTATTGTACCTGGTTAATTTCTAGACCATGTAATATCTTAATTTCCCACCAGATGGCACTGTTGGTTTCCTCTGGCTTTTCTTTCTGTTAAAACGTCCAATAATCTGTAGGACATTTTGTTAGGAAGATTGAAAACTTCAGCCAGGCAAAAAGCAGCGAAGCGAAGATAACAAACCAGAAACATGTTTCTAAAAAAAAAAACTTCAGCTAATTATCATTTAAATGATCTCTTTAAAACGCCAGACCTGCCTCGCGTCCCGCCCAGCTGGAAGAAACGCTGTGACGCAAATCTTTGTTGACATTTAATATTTATTCTACACATTTTATAGCTTTGGAAAACGTTAAGAATGATTGTGTCGTGTTTGTCCTCCTACAGAAACATATTCAAACAAAAAATATATTTCCCACCGCCATCTTCTTCCATTTTCAAACATTTTTTGAAAAAGCTCCAAAGAGCCGCTAGGGCGGCGCTAAAGAGCCGCAGGTTGCCGACCCCTGTCTTAAGTTAAACATTTTTAGTTCGTCATCCAGTGTAAATATCACATTATCGCCTATTTGATGATGATGACAGAGATGAAGAGCAGAACCAGTTTTAGGAGGTCAGAGGTCAATCATTAGGGCAACATCAATGCTCGAGACCAAAGACAACCTGGAGGCAATGCTGCTGGTTAAAATCCAGAGTGTGCCGCTGAGCAACAGGTGGCTCCGTGGCGCAATGGATAGCGCATTGGACTTCTAGTCAAACACTTGAGAGGTGATTCAAAGGTTGTGGGTTCGAGTCCCACCGGAGTCGCATTTTGTTTTCTCGACAATTTCATAAATATATTTCCAGAAGTTCCAGATTTGGTTTAATCTGTCAGCGAGTTCAGTTCCGCTGACAACAATCCACGAAGAGCAACTTTTGTCTCACTGGACGTTGGAACGCGTTGCTTCTATCAGCCACTAGAGGGAGACTGTTCACCGTTAAAACCAAAGGCAGCTCCGACATCGATGAAGCTGGTTAACCCTAACCCTAACCTCTAACCCTAACTTCTAACCCTAACTTCTAACCCTAACCCTAACCTCTAACCCGGTCTCGTGCTGGTATTTAGCCTTAGATGGAGTTTACCACACGCTTTGGGCTGCATTCCCAAAACAACCCGACTCCCAACATGATCAATACATTGTGATCATGTTCCTCCCAGCATGAAGGAGAACGATCAATACATTGTGATCATGTTTCCTCCCAGCATGAAGGAGAACGATCAATACATTGTGATCATGTTCCTCCCAGCATGAAGGAGAATGATCAATACATTGTGATCATGTTCCTCCCAGCATGAAGGAGAAATGATCAATACATTGTGATGATGTGCCTCCCAGCATGAAGGAGAATGATCAATACATTGTGATCATGTTCCTCCCAGCATGAAGGAGAATGATCAATACATTGTGATCATGGCGTTCTGCTGCATCCGCTGTGATTTGTGTGAAACTGCCGTTAACCAAACCAAAATCTGCTCTCATCTGATTCATATCTGTTGTTTTTATCAGAAATCAGAAACTATGGGAAATTAAACTTCATCCAACAATAAAATCATCAGATCAATATTTTATTCTGGTTACCAGAAGTATATTATGTCCAGAACAGGAAATAAAATCCTCTTTATTGGTCATTATTTATTATACTGGATGAGGAATAAAAATGTTAATTATTCTAATTTCAGATGAAGAAAATAATTTTCAATTTAAATGTGATTTTATTAAGATTTAGAAGGATAGTGGTAAAATACATATTTGGATTTTGATTTACTGACATTCTCAGAATAAACTGCCTTGAACTAAACTCTAGCTGAAAATTATTTTTCTGTTATTCTATTGAATCACTTCAGGAACTCATCAAATCAATAACAAATCCATAATCGATACACAAATTACAGAATCTGGTTGGGTTCCAGGAGCCACTTTAACAAAAGGCATCTAAACAGTATTTTATTTTGTTTTTATTAAATATTGGTAATTTATATTCTTATCTTTTCAACTTACTTTTTGACTGATTATTTATTTGATAATGTATTGATTATTTTATTGATATTGGTCACAAGTTATCACAGAGCAATATTTTCAGAAAGTGACGATGTTTTTGTTCAGGTTATGATTAAACCATCTGTTCCTGTGTTCTGACCCCGCTGCGGTTCTGACCCGCTGCGGTTCTGACCCGCTGCATCCATCATAAAGGTTCTGGCCCGGTTCTGAGATCCAAGCTTAAGATGATCATCATCTTTTATGGATTCTCTTTGCAAACCAGAATCTCCTGTTTAATTAAATATTTCTTAGTTTTAAAAAAAGCTGTTGTGTCTGATTGGTTAATATATTAATAATATATTATTATATTGATATATTAATTAATATATTAACATAATAATATTACTATAATAATATAATCTGTTCTGTTGGTTTCTCTACATTTTGCAGCCATGCCAAAAAATATCATTAAACAAAACTTGAGAAAAAAGTGCTAATATTATATGACAACTTTATTCTGTGTGATTTTATCTAATAATTTTGTTTCTTTACTTCTCATCTTGTTTTGCTGCACCTAAATGTAAAGAATAAACATTAATTTCTGTTAATTTCATCCAATCAGGTGTGGCCTGTGATGACATGTTCGTCCAATCGTGTTGCGCTTTTTCTCGTCCAATCAGATGCTGCCATTGAGAAACGCCCACTTTGTCTGCAGACACGCCCACTTCATGCTCATTGGCTGAAATAAACCCTTTCATCACGATGATGTCATAGTGATTTTATTCTGAGGCAGAACAATGAGGCATTCTGGGTAAATCTGAGGTTCTTCAGGACAAACAACAACAGACTTCATGAGACATAAACGGATAAATTATTCTTCCAGTTCTGGTTCTGGAGGAAAACAAACATTTCCTGTTAAATAATCTGCATATTTTGCTCCGAGGCGTCGGAGCCTTTTACATTACAGTCTAAAGGTTTCCACGGAGGTCCACCGGGTCGGATCGGGTCGCGGTTCTGATTGAGCGTCGCTCTTTGGGAGAACAAGTCGAATCCTTAAAGGAGGAAAAATCCGGCCGGCGTTCCCGCTGCTCCTGAGCGGGGCCCGGCCGCCGCCCGGCCGCCGCACGTCCATCAGCGGCCGGCGCCGGGTTATCTGGGAGACACGGGCGCGGCTGGGGAAGTGGGCGGAGTCTCCGTTGCCGCAGGGCGAGGGGGCGACAGGCGGCGCGGGCTGCCCAGCAGGTCGCCGTTATGCAGCTTCCACAGCAGCTCCTCGTTCTCCATGGACAGACGCTTGTTGACCTTTGACTCCTTCTGCAGGGTCTGCTGCAGGATGGCCTGCTCTGTGGACAGCTGCCTGCAGGGGGCGACAGAGAGCAGAACCGGGTCAGAGAGCAGAACCGGGTCAGACTTTAGCTCTAAACTAAACGCTCACCAAGGAACTAAAGACCAATATGATGAATTACTAAACTACATATTATTTAACTGACTGAATATTTAGTTTGGAGTTAAACTAAATTATTACTGTTAAGTTTTTCCAGTCTCTTTACAAGCGGCGCGTTTCCTGCAGGAGCTTCGGTTCAGTTTTCATGTTCGCCTCAAGCTGGATGTTACTCTGGTTTCCAGCTTCTCCTGGAAGATACTGCCTGCTCTCAACTAACCCTGCTTCTCACGCTGCTTTTCTGGTTGTGCAACTTTTTCCTACCACTTTTTCTTTCCACCTAACTTTCCATAGATATCCTTGAACGGTCAGCGATGATCTCTTCGCCTAACGGCCTGAGACGAAAACAGAACCCTCCTCTTCCTCATAAACACAGCAATGATGATGATGACGTTCAGCTGAGGCTCTTACTTTGAAAGAGCCGCGTGTTTGTGCATCCTGGCCTTGTAGTCCTCGTTCTCCTGCTGCACCTTCGTCAGACACTCCTCCAGCCGGACGTTCGTCTCCCCCTGCAACACAATGACGATCACAGCTGGAGGTCAGAGTTAAAGGTCACAGCTGGAGGTCATAGGTCGTCCAGCTCACCAGCTTGTCCATCTCCATCAGCTTCTTCTCCTTCTGGTGCAGCTGCTGGTTCTTGATCTCCAGCACCACCTTGAGGCTGTCCAGCTCCTGCTCCAGGTACAGCGTGTGGGAATCCTTCTGGACACAGACCAGCAGGGGGCGCCAGAGTTCAGCAGTCAGACAACCTGGATGATCTTCTACAGTTTTACTGATTTTAAATGTTCTGGAAACAAAAACATGTCCAGAAAACTGGAACACTGAGCCCTTTATTGGTTTTTAACAACAACAAAAAAAAAAAAACAAAGTAATGAGAAAATTTGTGAAAATCTTTACAGTTTGATCATCAAAGGAATAAAAAGTTTTCAGGCTTTAAAGGTTGTGAAAATCATTTTAACATGTTTCACACTGACATAAATCAACTGAGTTTATTTGATTAAATAATATTGAAGACAACTTTTCTCATTAAGTTATAGAGTGGAGAGCAGGGTGTCCAACATGTGGTGCGGGGGCCATGTGTGGCCCTTGAACTGATTCTGTGTGGCCCCAACTGCATTTTATTCAAGAATACAAATTCATTGGTGATCACAGTCAAATTATTATATAAAGTAAAATGTTAATATGACAGAAAATATTAGTTACATACTCTGCTCTCCACGACCACAGAAACGGTTACGATGGGCCAGATTTGGCCCGCGGGCCTCGAGTTCGACTCGTCTTAAAGGATCAGATTCTGGTTCTGAAGCTTTCGGCTGATTTCATCTAGAAAAAGTTTGGATTTTTCATTCTGGTTTAATGTTGAAAGAAAAGTTCCTGCTGGAGAGAACCACTCAGTACCACCATAAACCTCCTTTAGATCAGCGGTTCTGACCCGGTTCCGGGTTCTGACCCGGTTCCGGGTTCTGACCCGGTTCCGGGTTCTGAGTGTTCGGTGCCGTTTACCAGACTTTTGTCGCTCAGGATTCGTTGCCGCCTCTCTCTTCTTCTGCTCTCAGTTTCTGGCTCAGATCGTCGTTTTCAGCCGACAGCAGCGAGATTTTCTCCTGCAGGAAAAACACAGACAGACTGGTTCTGATCCGCCTCCCTGACCCAAACGGTTCTGCCTTCAACACTCCACATTTTAGATTTCTGATATCTAGCCCAACAAATCTAGGTCTGATTTTCTCTGTCCCTGCTGAAAAGCTAGCCACACTAACCATGCCAATAACGCTAACTATGCTAATCTATGTTAGTCCACGCTAACGTTACTAATCATCACTAATCATGCTAATTCTCATTCATCCAAATCCATTCTAGCCATGCTAATACAAGATAACTATGATAATCCATGCTAATCTCGCACATAAACATGGATGGATGTGGAACTGGGGATTTGTTTTTTTATAGCCATCTGAATGTTGTCAATGCTCTTATTTTGGAGGAACAACACAGGAAACAGTGGGCGTGGCTCTTACAGTGAGCGACGTTTCGGTTTCCTTCAGCGTTTTCTGCAGATCCTCCAGTTCAGTCACCTGGACTCTCCTCAGCTCTGAAACAGGAAGTGAAAAAGGCTTTTAGCTTCTGGGACTAAAATTATTCATGATTTTAGTCCCAGAAGAGACACCTGACACACACACACACACACACACACACACACACACACACACACACACACACACACACCTTGTATGGAAGTGTCGTACTCCTGTTTCACCGCCTCCATCTTCTGGCTGTGACTCTCTTCCTGTTTCTTCTTCTCTACTTCCTGTCGGCTCCTCAGCTCCTCCACCTGAGCAACAGAATCAACATGGCGGCTTTAGCGTCCTGCCGCGGCGTTTGCGGTTAGCTGGTTGCGTTGCGTTCTCACCTGCTGCTCCATCAGCAGTCGGCATTTATCGGCCTCCTCCTGGTACAGCTGGTGGACTTTGTCCCACTCGGCCTGGTAGAAACTTTTCAACCTGCAACACAGAGAAACATGAAGGTTCTCCTCCCAGCCACCAGGGGGAGCAAAAGCTGCATGTGCTCCTCATTTCCAGAAAGTTCAAATATATTTATACGTCATTATATAAATAAGTTTTATAAAATAAACTAAAATACTAACTCTGCTCTCAAACTGGCTCAACACTCAACATCTGAATTTTATACACATTTTTTAATACAAAAATGCATTTTTGTATTTTATCCTTTAAAAAAAGAATTTCTGTTAAAAGATTAATTCTAGTCAAGTTGTGTAACTGTGGCCTGTTTTGCTTGTAAAATACCATTTGTTCTATTTTTGGAGCATCGAAACGGTTGCGAATCGGGTCACTGGAGATTCATAACATGGGCCCCAGACGCATAGGGCCCCAGACGCATAGGGCCCCAGACGCCCAGGGCCCCAGACGCATAGGGCCCCAGACGCATAGGGCCCCAGACGCCCAGGGCCCCAGACGCATAGGGCCCCAGACGCCCGGGGACCCAGACGCCCGGGGACCCAGACGCATAGGGCCCCAGACGCATAGGGCCCCAGACGCCTGGGGACCCAGACGCCCAGGGCCCCAGACGCCCAGGGCCCCAGACGCATAGGGCCCCAGACGCCTGGGGACCCAGACGCCCAGGGCCCCAGACGCCCAGGGCCCCAGACGCCCGGGGACCCAGACCGCATAGGGCCCCAGACGCATAGGGCCCCAGACGCATAGGGCCCCAGACGCCCAGGGCCCCAGACGCCCAGGGCCCCAGACGCATAGGGCCCCAGACGCCCAGGGCCCCAGACGCCCGGGACCCAGACGCATAGGGCCCCAGACGCATAGGGCCCCAGACGCATAGGGCCCCAGACGCCCAGGGCCCCAGACGCCCAGGGCCCCAGACGCATAGGGCCCCAGACGCATAGGGCCCCAGACGCCCAGGGCCCCAGACGCATAGGGCCCCAGACGCATAGGGCCCCAGACGCCCAGGGCCCCAGACGCCCAGGGCCCCAGACGCATAGGGCCCCAGACGCCCAGGGCCCCAGACGCATAGGGCCCCAGACGCCCAGGGCCCCAGACGCCCAGGGCCCCAGACGCCCAGGCCCCAGACGCATAGGGCCCCGAGGGCCCCAGACGCATAGGGCCCCAGACGCCCAGGGCCCCAGACCCCAGGGCCCCAGACGCATAGGGCCCCAGACGCCCAGGGCCCCAGACGCCCAGGGCCCCAGACGCATAGGGCCCCAGACGCCCAGGGCCCCAGACCCCAGGGCCCCAGACGCATAGGGCCCCAGACGCCCAGGGCCCCAGACGCCCAGGGCCCCAGACGCCCAGGGCCCCAGACGCATAGGGCCCCAGACGCATAGGGCCCCAGACGCCCAGGGCCCCAGACGCCCAGGGCCCCAGACGCATAGGGCCCCAGACGCCCAGGGCCCCAGACGCCCAGGGCCCCAGACGCATAGGGCCCCAGACGCCCAGGGCCCCAGACGCCCAGGGCCCCAGACGCATAGGGCCCCAGACGCCCAGGGCCCCAGACGCCCAGGGCCCCAGACGCATAGGGCCCCAGACGCATAGGGCCCCAGACGCCCGGGGACCCAGACGCCCGGGGACCCAGACGCACAGGGACCCAGACGCATAGGGCCCCAGACGCACAGGGCCCCAGACGCATAGGGCCCCAGACGCCCAGGGCCCCAGACGCATAGGGCCCCAGACGCATAGGGCCCCAGACGCCCAGGGCCCCAGACGCATAGGGCCCCAGACGCCCAGGGCCCCAGACGCATAGGGCCCCAGACGCCCAGGGCCCCAGACGCCCAGGGCCCCAGACGCCCAGGGCCCCAGACGCCAGGGCCCCAGACGCATAGGGCCCCAGACGCATAGGGCCCCAGACGCATAGGGCCCCAGACGCATAGGGCCCCAGACGGCCCCTGACGCTGCAGGTTCTCAGGTTCCTCCACATCAGGGGTGGAATCCTCTTGGACGTCTCTCCGGTCCGACACTCTTGACTCCAGCAGCTGAATCTCCGCCGAGTCCGGTCCGGTCCGGTTCTGCAGAGTTCTACTGATGAACTCGTCATTTAACTCGGGTGTGTTGAAGCAGAGATGCATCTAAAGTTGCGGGAGAGCGGCCCTCCACTTGCCCAGCCCTCTCCACGTCTTCAGACGTTCCCCTCATAAATCTGCAGGTTCAGTGGCTGAACTTTGACCCCGACGTTTCCAGGTGAGTCGATTCTTACCTGTTCTCCACTGAACCAGCTCCTCCTGGTGCTGCTCCTGCGCCTCCTCAGCGCCTCCTCCAGGGGGACCGCAGCTCCTCCCTCTGCGCCTGCAGGTTCTGGCAGCGCCGCGCCGCCGCCGCTGCACGGACAGGAACCGGGTTACCACGGCAACGGCGGGTTCAAAGGGCGGCGGCGGTTTTTGGAAACAACACGGAGATCCTGACGTTCCATCTGCAAGTTACGCTGAGGTATGCAGGCCCGCCGGTTCTGATGCGTCTGCAGCAACACGGCCAGAACCGCGACCCAGAGCCGTGTTGCCATGGCGACAGCCGGCTCTGAATGGAGCTCTGTCACCATGGCAACGGAGACACCGAGCAGCTGACCCGAACCCGGTTCTGATGGACGACCCGGTTCTGATGGACGACCCGGTTCTGATGGACGACCCGGTTCTGATGGAGCCAAATGTTCCTGAACTGAACCGGGTTTGGGTTCTGAGCAGCTGCAGGAATCTTCCTGTGGAATCAACTATAAAGTTGATTCTGCCTGTATCACAACGCGACTGTGTGTGTGTGTGTTGTAATGTGTGTGTGTTGTAATGTGTGTGTGTGTTGTAATGTGTGTGTGTTGTAATGTGTGTGTGTGTTGTAATGTGTGTGTGTGTTGTAATGTGTGTGTTGCAGTGTGTGTGTGTGTGTGTGTTGCAGTGTGTGTGTGTGTGTGTTGCAGTGTGTGTGTGTTGTAATGTGTGTGTGTTGCAGTGTGTGTGTGTGTAATGTGTGTGTGTTGCAGTGTGTGTGTGTGTAATGTGTGTGTGTTGCAGTGTGTGTGTGTTGTAATGTGTGTGTTGCAGTGTGTGTGTGTTGTAATGTGTGTGTGTGCAGTGTGTGTGTGTTGTAATGTGTGTGTGTTGCAGTGTGTGTGTGTTGTAATGTGTGTGTGTTGCAGTGTGTGTGTGTGTGTTGCAGTGTGTGTGTGTGTGTGTTGCAGTGTGTGTGTGTGTGTGTGTTGCAGTGTGTGTGTGTGTGTGTTGCAGTGTGTGTGTGTGTGTTGCAGTGTGTGTGTGTGTTGCAGTGTGTGTGTGTGTGTGTGTGTTGCAGTGTGTGTGTGTGTGTGTTGCAGTGTGTGTGTGTGTGTGTGTGTGTTGCAGTGTGTGTGTGTGTGTGTGTTGCAGTGTGTGTGTGTTGTAATGTGTGTGTGCAGTGTGTGTGTGTGTGTGTGTGTTGCAGTGTGTGTGTGTTGTAATGTGTGTGTTTGCAGTGTGTGTGTGTTGTAATGTGTGTGTGTTGCAGTGTGTGTGTGTGTGTGTGTTGCAGTGTGTGTGTGTGTGTGTGTTGCAGTGTGTGTGTGTGTGTGTGTTGCAGTGTGTGTGTGTGTGTGTTGCAGTGTGTGTGTGTGTGTGTTGCAGTGTGTGTGTGTGTGTGTGTGTTGCAGTGTGTGTGTGTTGTAATGTGTGTGTGTTGCAGTGTGTGTGTTGTAATGTGTGTGTGTTGCAGTGTGTGTGTGTGTGTGTGTGTTGCAGTGTGTGTGTGTGTGTGTGTTGCAGTGTGTGTGTGTGTGTGTGTGTGTGTTGCAGTGTGTGTGTGTGTGTGTTGCAGTGTGTGTGTGTGTGTGTGTGTGTGTTTGCAGTGTGTGTGTGTTGTAATGTGTGTGTGTTGTAGTGTGTGTGTGTTGTAATGTGTGTGTGTTGCAGTGTGTGTGTGTTGTAATGTGTGTGTTGCAGTGTGTGTGTGTGTGTGTTGCAGTGTGTGTGTGTGTGTGTGTTGCAGTGTGTGTGTGTTGTAATGTGTGTGTGTTGCAGTGTGTGTGTGTTGTAATGTGTGTGTGTTGCAGTGTGTGTGTGTTGTAATGTGTGTGTGTTGCAGTGTGTGTGTGTTGTAATGTGTGTGTGTTGCAGTGTGTGTGTGTTGTAATGTGTGTGTGTTGCAGTGTGTGTGTGTTGTAATGTGTGTGTGTTGCAGTGTGTGTGTGTTGTAATGTGTGTGTGTTGCAGTGTGTGTGTGTGTGTAATGTGTGTGTGTTGCAGTGTGTGGTGTGTGTTGCAGTGTGTGTGTGTGTGTGTGTTGCAGTGTGTGTGTGTGTTGCAGTGTGTGTGTGTGTGTGTGTGTGTTGCAGTGTGTGTGTGTGTGTGTGTTGCAGTGTGTGTGTGTGTGTGTGTGTTGCAGTGTGTGTGTGTGTGTGTGTTGCAGTGTGTGTGTGTGTGTGTTGCAGTGTGTGTGTGTGTGTTGCAGTGTGTGTGTGTTGTAATGTGTGTGTGTTGCAGTGTGTGTGTGGTGTGTGTGTGTTGCAGTGTGTGTGTGTTGTAATGTGTGTGTGTTGCAGTGTGTGTGTGTTGTAATGTGTGTGTGTTGCAGTGTGTGTGTGTGTGTGTGTGTTGCAGTGTGTGTGTGTGTGTGTGTTGCAGTGTGTGTGTGTGTGTGTGGTGTGTTGCAGTGTGTGTGTGTGTTGCAGTGTGTGTGTGTGTGTGTGTTGCAGTGTGTGTGTGTGTGTGTGTTGCAGTGTGTGTGTGTTGTAATGTGTGTGTGTTACAGTGTGTGTGTGTTGTAATGTGTGTGTGTTGCAGTGTGTGTGTGTGTGTGTGTGTGTTGCAGTGTGTGTGTGTGTGTGTGTTGCAGTGTGTGTGTGTGTGTGTGTGTTGCAGTGTGTGTGTGTGTGTGTGTTGCAGTGTGTGTGTGTGTGTGTGTGTGTGTGTTTGCAGTGTGTGTGTGTTGTAATGTGTGTGTGTTGCAGTGTGTGTGTGTTGTAATGTGTGTGTGTTGCAGTGTGTGTGTGTTGTAATGTGTGTGTGTGTTGCAGTGTGTGTGTGTTGTAATGTGTGTGTGTTGCAGTGTGTGTGTGTTGTAATGTGTGTGTGTTGCAGTGTGTGTGTGTTGTAATGTGTGTGTGTTGCAGTGTGTGTGTGTATGTGTGTGTTGCAGTGTGTGTGTGTGTGTTGCAGTGTGTGTGTGTGTGTGTGTTGCAGTGTGTGTGTGTGTGTGTGTGTGTGTTGCAGTGTGTGTGTGTGTGTTGCAGTGTGTGTGTGTGTGTTGCAGTGTGTGTGTGTGTGTGTGTTGCAGTGTGTGTGTGTGTGTGTTGCAGTGTGTGTGTGTGTGTGTTGCAGTGTGTGTGTGTGTGTGTTGCAGTGTGTGTGTGTTGTAATGTGTGTGTGTTGCAGTGTGTGTGTGTGTGTGTGTGTTGCAGTGTGTGTGTTGTAATGTGTGTGTGTTGCAGTGTGTGTGTGTTGTAATGTGTGTGTGTTGCAGTGTGTGTGTGTGTGTGTGCAGTGTGTGTGTGTGTGTGTGTTGCAGTGTGTGTGTGTGTGTGTGTTGCAGTGTGTGTGTGTGTGTGTTGCAGTGTGTGTGTGTGTGTGTGTTGCAGTGTGTGTGTGTGTGTGTGTTGCAGTGTGTGTGTGTTGTAATGTGTGTGTGTTGCAGTGTGTGTGTGTTGTAATGTGTGTGTGTTGCAGTGTGTGTGTGTGTGTGTGTGTGTTGCAGTGTGTGTGTGTGTGTGTTGCAGTGTGTGTGTGTGTGTGTGTTGCAGTGTGTGTGTGTGTGTGTTGCAGTGTGTGTGTGTGTGTGTGTGTGTTGCAGTGTGTGTGTGTTGTAATGTGTGTGTGTTGCAGTGTGTGTGTGTTGTAATGTGTGTGTGTTGCAGTGTGTGTGTGTTGTAATGTGTGTGTGTTGCAGTGTGTGTGTGTTGTAATGTGTGTGTTGCAGTGTGTGTGTGTGTGTGTGTGTGTTGCAGTGTGTGTGTGTGTGTGTGTTGCAGTGTGTGTGTGTGTGTTGCAGTGTGTGTGTGTGTGTGTGTTGCAGTGTGTGTGTGTGTGTGTTGCAGTGTGTGTGTGTTTGCAGTGTGTGTGTGTGTGTGTGTTGCAGTGTGTGTGTGTGTGTGTGTGTTGCAGTGTGTGTGTGTGTGTGTTGCAGTGTGTGTGTGTGTGTGTTTGCAGTGTGTGTGTGTTGTAATGTGTGTGTTGCAGTGTGTGTGTGTGTGTGTGTTGCAGTGTGTGTGTGTTGTAATGTGTGTGTGTTGCAGTGTGTGTGTGTTGTAATGTGTGGTTGCAGTGTGTGTGTGTGTGTGTGTTGCAGTGTGTGTGTGTGTGTGTGTTGCAGTGTGTGTGTGTGTGTGTGTTGCAGTGTGTGTGTGTGTGTTGCAGTGTGTGTGTGTGTGTGTGTTGCAGTGTGTGTGTGTGTGTGTGTTGCAGTGTGTGTGTGTGTGTGTGTTGCAGTGTGT
The DNA here is from genome assembly GCF_027474105.1 of Poeciliopsis prolifica. Taxonomy (NCBI): domain Eukaryota; kingdom Metazoa; phylum Chordata; class Actinopteri; order Cyprinodontiformes; family Poeciliidae; genus Poeciliopsis; species Poeciliopsis prolifica. Next base: position 142,547 of record NW_026562581.1, on the reverse strand, counting down.
GTGTGTGTTGTAATGTGTGTGTTGCGTGTGTGTGTGTTGTAATGTGTGTGTGTTGCAGTGTGTGTGTGTGTGTGTGTTGCAGTGTGTGTGTGTGTGTGTGTTGCAGTGTGTGTGTGTGTGTGTGTGTTGCAGTGTGTGTGTGTGTGTGTTGCAGTGTGTGTGTGTGTGTGTGTGTGTTGCAGTGTGTGTGTGTTGCAGTGTGTGTGTGTGTGTGTTGCAGTGTGTGTGTGTTGTAATGTGTGTGTGTTGCAGTGTGTGTGTGTTGTAATGTGTGTGTGTTGCAGTGTGTGTGTTGTAATGTGTGTGTGTTGCAGTGTGTGTGTGTGTGTGTGTGTTGCAGTGTGTGTGTGTGTGTGTGTTGCAGTGTGTGTGTGTGTGTTGCAGTGTGTGTGTGTGTGTGTGTTGCAGTGTGTGTGTGTGTGTGTTGCAGTGTGTGTGTGTTGCAGTGTGTGTGTGTGTGTGTGTTGCAGTGTGTGTGTGTGTGTGTGTTGCAGTGTGTGTGTGTGTGTGTGTTGCAGTGTGTGTGTGTGTGTGTGTGTTGTAATGTGTGTGTGTTGCAGTGTGTGTGTGTGTGTGTGTGTTGCAGTGTGTGTGTGTTGTAATGTGTGTGTTGCAGTGTGTGTGTTGCAGTGTGTGTTGCAGTGTGTGTGTGTGTGTGTGTGTTGCAGTGTGTGTGTGTGTGTGTGTGTTGCAGTGTGTGTGTGTGTGTGTGTTGCAGTGTGTGTGTGTGTGTGTTGCAGTGTGTGTGTGTGTGTGTTGCAGTGTGTGTGTGTGTGTGTTGCAGTGTGTGTGTGTGTGTGTTGCAGTGTGTGTGTGTTGTAATGTGTGTGTGTTGCAGTGTGTGTGTGTTGTAATGTGTGTGTGTTGCAGTGTGTGTGTGTGTGTGTGTTGCAGTGTGTGTGTGTGTGTTGCAGTGTGTGTGTGTGTGTGTGTTGCAGTGTGTGTGTGTGTGTGTTTGCAGTGTGTGTGTGTGTGTGTGTGTTGCAGTGTGTGTGTGTGTTGCAGTGTGTGTGTGTGTGTTGCAGTGTGTGTGTGTTGTAATGTGTGTGTTTGCAGTGTGTGTGTGTTGTAATGTGTGTGTGTGTTGCAGTGTGTGTGTGTGTGTGTGTGTTGCAGTGTGTGTGTGTGTGTGTGTGTTGCAGTGTGTGTGTGTGTGTGTGTTGCAGTGTGTGTGTGTGTGTGTGTGTGTTGCAGTGTGTGTGTGTGTGTGTGTTGCAGTGTGTGTGTGTGTGTTGCAGTGTGTGTGTGTTGTAATGTGTGTGTTGCAGTGTGTGTGTGTTGTAATGTGTGTGTTGCAGTGTGTGTGTGTGTGTGTGTTGCAGTGTGTGTGTGTGTGTGTGTTGCAGTGTGTGTGTGTGTGTGTTGCAGTGTGTGTGTGTTGTAATGTGTGTGTTGCAGTGTGTGTGTGTGTGTGTGTTGCAGTGTGTGTGTGTGTGTGTTGCAGTGTGTGTGTGTGTGTGTTGCAGTGTGTGTGTGTGTGTGTGTTGCAGTGTGTGTGTGTTGCAGTGTGTGTGTGTGTGTGTGTTGCAGTGTGTGTGTGTTGTAATGTGTGTGTGTTGCAGTGTGTGTGTGTGTGTGTGTTGCAGTGTGTGTGTGTGTGTGTGTGTGTTGTAATGTGTGTGTGTTGCAGTGTGTGTGTGTTGTAATGTGTGTGTGTTGCAGTGTGTGTGTGTTGTAATGTGTGTGTGTTGCAGTGTGTGTGTGTGTGTGTGTGTTGCAGTGTGTGTGTGTTGTAATGTGTGTGTGTTGCAGTGTGTGTGTGTTGTAATGTGTGTTGCAGTGTGTGTGTTGTAATGTGTGTGTGTTGCAGTGTGTGTGTGTGTGTGTGTTGCAGTGTGTGTGTGTGTGTGTGTTGCAGTGTGTGTGTGTGTGTGTTGCAGTGTGTGTGTGTGTGTGTTGCAGTGTGTGTGTGTGTGTTGCAGTGTGTGTGTGTTGCAGTGTGTGTGTGTGTGTGTGTGTGTGTTGCAGTGTGTGTGTGTGTGTTGCAGTGTGTGTGTGTGTTTTGCAGTGTGTGTGTGTGTGTGTGTTGCAGTGTGTGTGTGTTGTAATGTGTGTGTGTTGCAGTGTGTGTGTGTGTGTGTGTGTTGCAGTGTGTGTGTGTTGTAATGTGTGTGTGTTGCAGTGTGTGTGTGTTGTAATGTGTGTGTGTTGCAGTGTGTGTGTGTGTGTGTGTGTTGCAGTGTGTGTGTGTGTGTGTGTGTGTTGCAGTGTGTGTGTGTGTGTGTGTGTTGCAGTGTGTGTGTGTGTGTGTTGCAGTGTGTGTGTGTGTGTGTGTGTGTTGCAGTGTGTGTGTGTGTGTGTTGCAGTGTGTGTGTGTTGTAATGTGTGTGTGTTGCAGTGTGTGTGTGTTGTAATGTGTGTGTGTTGCAGTGTGTGTGTGTGTGTGTTTGCAGTGTGTGTGTGTGTGTGTGTTGCAGTGTGTGTGTGTGTGTGTGTGTTGCAGTGTGTGTGTGTGTGTGTTGCAGTGTGTGTGTGTGTGTGTGTTGCAGTGTGTGTGTGTTGTAATGTGTGTGTGTTGCAGTGTGTGTGTGTTGTAATGTGTGTGTGTTGCAGTGTGTGTGTGTTGTAATGTGTGTGTGTTGCAGTGTGTGTGTGTTGTAATGTGTGTGTGTTGCAGTGTGTGTGTGTGTGTGTGTGTTGCAGTGTGTGTGTGTTGTAATGTGTGTGTGTTGCAGTGTGTGTGTTTGTAATGTGTGTGTGTTGCAGTGTGTGTGTGTTGTAATGTGTGTGTGTTGCAGTGTGTGTGTGTTGTAATGTGTGTGTGTGTTGCAGTGTGTGTGTGTTGTAATGTGTGTGTGTTGCAGTGTGTGTGTGTTGTAATGTGTGTGTGTTGCAGTGTGTGTGTGTTGCAGTGTGTGTGTGTTGTAATGTGTGTGTGTTGCAGTGTGTGTGTTGTAATGTGTGTGTGTTGCAGTGTGTGTGTGTGTGTGTTGCAGTGTGTGTGTGTGTGTGTGTTGCAGTGTGTGTGTGTGTGTGTTGCAGTGTGTGTGTGTGTGTGTTGCAGTGTGTGTGTGTGTGTGTTGCAGTGTGTGTGTGTGTTGCAGTGTGTGTGTGTGTGTGTTGCAGTGTGTGTGTGTGTGTTGCAGTGTGTGTGTGTGTGTTGCAGTGTGTGTGTGTGTGTTGCAGTGTGTGTGTGTGTGTTGCAGTGTGTGTGTGTTGTAATGTGTGTGTGTTGCAGTGTGTGTGTGTGTGTGTGTGTGTTGCAGTGTGTGTGTGTTGTAATGTGTGTGTGTTGCAGTGTGTGTGTGTTGTAATGTGTGTGTGTTGCAGTGTGTGTGTGTGTGTGTGTGTTGCAGTGTGTGTGTGTGTGTGTGTGTTGCAGTGTGTGTGTGTGTGTGTTGCAGTGTGTGTGTGTGTGTGTTGCAGTGTGTGTGTGTGTGTTGTAATGTGTGTGTGTTGCAGTGTGTGTGTGTTGTAATGTGTGTGTGTTGCAGTGTGTGTGTGTTGTAATGTGTGTGTGTTGCAGTGTGTGTGTTGTAATGTGTGTGTGTTGCAGTGTGTGTGTGTGTGTGTGTGTGTGTTGCAGTGTGTGTGTGTGTGTGTGTTGCAGTGTGTGTGTGTGTGTGTGTGTTGCAGTGTGTGTGTGTGTGTGTTGCAGTGTGTGTGTGTGTGTGTGTTGCAGTGTGTGTGTGTTGTAATGTGTGTGTTTGCAGTGTGTGTGTGTTGTAATGTGTGTGTGTTGCAGTGTGTGTGTGTGTGTGTGTGTTGCAGTGTGTGTGTGTGTGTGTGTTGCAGTGTGTGTGTGTGTGTGTGTTGCAGTGTGTGTGTGTGTGTGTGTTGCAGTGTGTGTGTGTGTGTGTTGCAGTGTGTGTGTGTGTTGCAGTGTGTGTGTGTGTGTGTGTGTTGCAGTGTGTGTGTGTGTGTGTGTTGCAGTGTGTGTGTGTGTGTGTTGCAGTGTGTGTGTGTGTGTGTGTGTTGCAGTGTGTGTGTGTGTGGTTGCAGTGTGTGTGTGTTGTAATGTGTGTGTGTTGCAGTGTGTGTGTGTGTGTGTGTTGCAGTGTGTGTGTGTTGTAATGTGTGTGTGTTGCAGTGTGTGTGTGTTGTAATGTGTGTGTTTGCAGTGTGTGTGTTGTAATGTGTGTGTGTTGCAGTGTGTGTGTGTGTGTGTGTGTTGCAGTGTGTGTGTGTGTGTGTGTGTTGCAGTGTGTGTGTGTGTGTGTGTTGCAGTGTGTGTGTGTGTGTGTTGCAGTGTGTGTGTGTGTGTTGCAGTGTGTGTGTGTGTGTGTGTTGCAGTGTGTGTGTGTGTGTGTGTTGCAGTGTGTGTGTTGTAATGTGTGTGTGTTGCAGTGTGTGTGTGTTGTAATGTGTGTGTGTTGCAGTGTGTGTGTGTGTGTGTGTGTTGCAGTGTGTGTGTGTGTGTGTGTTGCAGTGTGTGTGTGTGTGTGTGTGTTGCAGTGTGTGTGTGTGTGTGTGTTGCAGTGTGTGTGTGTGTGTGTGTGTGTTGCAGTGTGTGTGTGTTGCAGTGTGTGTGTGTGTGTTGCAGTGTGTGTGTGTGTGTGTTGCAGTGTGTGTGTGTGTGTTGCAGTGTGTGTGTGTGTGTGTGTTGCAGTGTGTGTGTGTGTGTGTTGCAGTGTGTGTGTGTTGTAATGTGTGTGTGTTGCAGTGTGTGTGTGTGTGTGTGTGTTGCAGTGTGTGTGTGTTGTAATGTGTGTGTTGCAGTGTGTGTGTGTGTAATGTGTGTGTGTTGCAGTGTGTGTGTGTGTGTGTGTTGCAGTGTGTGTGTGTGTGTGTGTGTTGCAGTGTGTGTGTGTGTGTGTGTTGCAGTGTGTGTGTGTGTGTTGCAGTGTGTGTGTGTGTGTGTGTTGTAATGTGTGTGTGTTGCAGTGTGTGTGTGTTGTAATGTGTGTGTGTTGCAGTGTGTGTGTTGTAATGTGTGTGTGTTGCAGTGTGTGTGTTGTAATGTGTGTGTGTTGCAGTGTGTGTGTGTGTGTGTGTGTGTGTTGCAGTGTGTGTGTGTGTGTGTGTTGCAGTGTGTGTGTGTGTGTGTGTGTTGCAGTGTGTGTGTGTGTGTGTGTGTTGCAGTGTGTGTGTGTGTGTGTGTTGCAGTGTGTGTTGTAATGTGTGTGTGTTGCAGTGTGTGTGTGTTGTAATGTGTGTGTGTTGCAGTGTGTGTGTGTGTGTGTGTTGCAGTGTGTGTGTGTGTGTGTGTTGCAGTGTGTGTGTGTGTGTGTGTTGCAGTGTGTGTGTGTGTGTGTTGCAGTGTGTGTGTGTGTGTTGCAGTGTGTGTGTGTGTTGCAGTGTGTGTGTGTGTGTGTGTGTTGCAGTGTGTGTGTGTGTGTGTGTTGCAGTGTGTGTGTGTGTGTGTGTGTTGCAGTGTGTGTGTGTGTGTGTGTTGCAGTGTGTGTGTGTTGTAATGTGTGTGTTGCAGTGTGTGTGTGTGTGTGTGTTGCAGTGTGTGTGTGTTGTAATGTGTGTGTGTTGCAGTGTGTGTGTGTTGTAATGTGTGTGTTGCAGTGTGTGTGTGTTGTAATGTGTGTGTGTTGCAGTGTGTGTGTGTGTGTGTGTGTTGCAGTGTGTGTGTGTGTGTGTGTTGCAGTGTGTGTGTGTGTGTGTGTTGCAGTGTGTGTGTGTGTGTTGCAGTGTGTGTGTGTGTGTGTTGCAGTGTGTGTGTGTGTGTGTTGTTGCAGTGTGTGTGTGTGTGTGTGTTGCAGTGTGTGTGTGTTGTAATGTGTGTGTGTTGCAGTGTGTGTGTGTTGTAATGTGTGTGTGTTGCAGTGTGTGTGTGTGTGTGTGTGTGTTGCAGTGTGTGTGTGTGTGTGTTGCAGTGTGTGTGTGTGTGTGTGTTGCAGTGTGTGTGTGTGTGTGTGTTGCAGTGTGTGTGTGTGTGTGTGTGTTGCAGTGTGTGTGTGTTGCAGTGTGTGTGTGTGTGTTGCAGTGTGTGTGTGTTGTAATGTGTGTGTGTTGCAGTGTGTGTGTGTTGTAATGTGTGTGTGTTGCAGTGTGTGTGTGTTGTAATGTGTGTGTGTTGCAGTGTGTGTGTGTGTGTTGCAGTGTGTGTGTGTGTGTGTGTTGCAGTGTGTGTGTGTGTGTGTTGCAGTGTGTGTGTGTGTGTGTTGCAGTGTGTGTGTGTGTGTGTTGCAGTGTGTGTGTGTGTTGCAGTGTGTGTGTGTGTGTGTTGCAGTGTGTGTGTGTGTGTGTGTGTTGCAGTGTGTGTGTGTGTTGCAGTGTGTGTGTGTGTGTGTGTGTTGTAATGTGTGTGTGTTGCAGTGTGTGTGTGTGTGTGTGTGTTGCAGTGTGTGTGTGTTGTAATGTGTGTGTTGCAGTGTGTGTGTGTTGTAATGTGTGTGTTGCAGTGTGTGTGTGTGTGTGTGTGTTGCAGTGTGTGTGTGTGTGTGTGTTGCAGTGTGTGTGTGTGTGTGTGTTGCAGTGTGTGTGTGTGTGTTGCAGTGTGTGTGTGTGTTGCAGTGTGTGTGTGTGTGTGTGTTGCAGTGTGTGTGTGTGTGTGTGTTGCAGTGTGTGTGTGTTGTAATGTGTGTGTTGCAGTGTGTGTGTGTTGTAATGTGTGTGTGTTGCAGTGTGTGTGTGTGTGTTGCAGTGTGTGTGTGTGTGTGTGTGTGTGTGTGTGTGTGTGTTGCAGTGTGTGTGTGTGTGTGTTGCAGTGTGTGTGTGTGTGTGTGTGTGTTGCAGTGTGTGTGTGTGTTGCAGTGTGTGTGTGTGTGTTGCAGTGTGTGTGTGTTGTAATGTGTGTGTGTTGCAGTGTGTGTGTGTTGTAATGTGTGTGTGTTGCAGTGTGTGTGTGTGTGTGTGTGTTGCAGTGTGTGTGTGTGTGTGTGTTGCAGTGTGTGTGTGTGTGTGTGTTGCAGTGTGTGTGTGTGTGTGTGTGTGTGTTGCAGTGTGTGTGTGTGTGTGTGTTGCAGTGTGTGTGTTGCAGTGTGTGTGTGTTGTAATGTGTGTGTGTTGCAGTGTGTGTGTGTGTGTGTGTTGCAGTGTGTGTGTGTGTGTGTGTTGCAGTGTGTGTGTGTGTGTGTGTTGCAGTGTGTGTGTGTGTGTGTGTTGCAGTGTGTGTGTGTTGTAATGTGTGTGTGTTGCAGTGTGTGTGTGTGTGTGTGTGTTGCAGTGTGTGTGTGTGTGTGTGTTGCAGTGTGTGTGTGTGTGTGTGTGTGTTGCAGTGTGTGTGTGTGTGTTGCAGTGTGTGTGTTTGCAGTGTGTGTGTGTGTGTGTTGCAGTGTGTGTGTGTTGTAATGTGTGTGTGTTGCAGTGTGTGTGTGTGTGTGTGTTGCAGTGTGTGTGTGTGTGTGTGTGTGTTGTAATGTGTGTGTGTTGCAGTGTGTGTGTGTAATGTGTGTGTGTTGCAGTGTGTGTGTTGTAATGTGTGTGTTGCAGTGTGTGTGTGTTGTAATGTGTGTGTGTTGCAGTGTGTGTGTTGTAATGTGTGTGTGTTGCAGTGTGTGTGTTTGTAATGTGTGTGTTGCAGTGTGTGTGTTGTAATGTGTGTGTTGCAGTGTGTGTGTGTGTGTGTGTTGCAGTGTGTGTGTGTGTGTGTGTTGCAGTGTGTGTGTGTGTGTGTGTTGCAGTGTGTGTGTGTTGCAGTGTGTGTGTGTGTGTTG
>NW_026562581.1:12500-130000 GCF_027474105.1 Poeciliopsis prolifica | reverse complement strand
GAAATGTGAACACATTAAGACATCAGACGGTGGATCATCTCTTCTTCATTTTAACCCTCAGTGTAGTGGCTGTTTTTGGTTTTCCACCCAATTAATTATATTAAAACACAAACCAGATTCCTTAGATTGTTCTCAAATATCTATAGAAAATAGTTTAAAAACATTTAGCTTAGCTTAACTTCTGTGTAGCCTGGTTGAGTTTAGCTAAGGCTTAGTACAGTCTAGTTTTCTCAAGTCCTAATATTAATTTGTATTAATAGGCTAATTTGATGCTAATCTGGTCTAGTGAAAGTTCCTGAGTTTAATCTGTTTTATTTTAACCTCGCTTAACATACATTAGCTTAGCTTTGATTAGCTTAGCCTCTTATTTTAGCTTATTTGACCCAGGTTAGCTTAGCCTATATTAACTTAGGTTATATCAAAAAGGATTACTTAAGCTTAGCTTAGCAAAGCTGTGACTTATCTTGACTGACATTTTTTATCTTTTCTCAGTTTATTTTTCCGAACTTTAGTTTTTGTTAACTACCTTTGTTAATTAGCTTGGCTGAACTTAGTTAAGCCTAGATCTCCTTATTAAAAAAAAAAAAAAAACTATCAGCCCATTTTAATCCTGCCTCACTCTTAAATTAGCTTTAGCTAGCTTAGCTATAACTAGCTTAGCCTACATCAGTTTGGGTGAAATTAAATAGAATTATGACTTATCTTGACTAACATTTTTTATCTTATATTTTTTCTGTACTTTAGCTTAAGTTACATGACATTAGCCTTCCTTACGTTAGCCTAGCTCGTCTAATCTTCCTTAACTCATGTTTTTTTTAGCTTAAGCTAGCTTATCTTTTGTTAGTCAACCGTAACATTACAGTTTATCTTAGCCCACATTCACTTTTATCAGTTTTATCTAATCTTAGATTAACTTTGACCAACTAATCATTTAATCTTGAGGATGAAATAATCCTTCCGCCCGTTATTAACCTCAGTTTCAATAATCTTAAATAATCCAACATAAATCTGCTCAGGTTCTGGACTGGATTCAGTTTCAGTGAAAAAGCAGCAGAATCCAACAGTCGTGATGAGACGTTGTTGAGTTTTCCAGGTTAAAGCCATGAGGAACCGGTCCGAGTCAGAACAGCAGATCGGCGCCGAGTCCGGATCTCTGTTGACACAACAGCTCCACGCTGCCGACCCGACAGAACTCCTCTCAGCTGCAGGAGATTACTTCCCGACCCGAAACATCCCTGACAAAGAAATGTTTGTTTCTTCCTTTGTTTCTGTTTTCGTTTAATCATTTCTGACCGGGTTCTAGCAGAACCTTTGCTCTTGAAATGGATCAGCCATTAAAACCGGTTCCTCTGTTTACACTCGTAAACATGAAACGGCTCAGGAAACATCAGAACCACGTTTCCTCTGAAGAGTCCATGCGTGAAGAGATCTGGTTCTGGTCGGACAGGAGTCCAAACAAAACGTCTCAGATAAAATCAGAGATAAGAGATCAGCAGGTCCGTCCCACATCCTGATCCCGACCAGAACCCAGAGACTTTATGACAACAGCTGGAAAACTGCCTCCGAGTTTCCCTGCAGAACAACGACCAGAACCGGACCCACCTTCCGCTTCCTGCTGCGCCGGTTCTGGGGGCTCCGGCTGGACCCGGCTGGGCTTTGCTCTCCGTGGTTCCCATGTTTCAGCAGCTCTGAAGCCTCGGCGCCGCGGCCGCTCCTCCCCTCCTACCTGGTCCTCCTCCTGCAGCCGGGATGCGCAGGAATGCCGGTTATTCGCGCTCCGCCTCGTCCCAAACCGGTCCGTCTGCATTGGAGGAATTCCTCTCTCACCGCCTCAAAGTTTATTCCACAGTCATTTCTGTCAGGTGATTCGTGGAAGGAGGGAAACTGGAAGCCATGATGGATCCAAGCTGATGAGTCAATGAGTCATCTGTCTCTGAGAGAAGATCTTTGTTTTGGTTGGTCCAATGATCCAGAATCGCCGCAGATTTTGTTTTCATTGATTGAGAAGGAAAACCCAGTGATGCTCTCTGGCTCCCCCTGGAGGCTGCCTGTGGTATTCCCAGTTCAGGACGGACTGGGAAACCTGCAGGAATCCCTGATCCGTTTCCTCTTGTCCTGAGACGGAACCAACTTCCAAACTTTATCACCACATCCAGCAACTTTCAAACCCTCTGGTGACTCAAAACAGAAAACTTGGGACAAATGAAGCAAATTAAATTCACACAGAAACAAAGATGGAAACCTGAAGGTCCAATTCAAACAGAGACCAAAATCATTTGCTTGATGGACAAGTTGGGTCACGTTTCTTCATCCAGCCAACAGAACAGAACCAGACAGAACTCTATGTTCTGATCCATTTATGTTCTGATTATGTATTAAATATAGGAGATGGCAATTTACCTTACAGAAAGAAAGACAGAAAGGTTTACAAGTTAATTAGACTGGAACGACTAAATGCAGCCGCGACCCGCCCTGTTGCTCCACCAGCCGCTCATTTAGACGCTCAAACAGGACAAATTATCCTCAAACGGTTAAGCAACAAAATGATTCTGAGTCAGGTTTAATTCAGCCTCAGGCCTCTAACGATAACCAGTCGGGTCGGGTCGGGTCGGACCTGGTCGGGCCCAACCCATGTTCACTGTACCGTCTGTGGGCTCGGTCCGGTCCGGGTGGACTTTTAGGATCGATCTAATATCTGATGAGATCAGGAGGAAGATGTTCATAAAGTGGATTCATTTCTGGTGCCACAGTCTGGTTTTTATTTCTGCTTCCTGTTGATTTGGATTCTCTGTTCAGCTTGTTGAATATTAAACTGAATGAAAATTAAATGCAAGTGAACAGATTACGTCAGAATCATCATCCAAAAATTAACGAGCAAAACTAAAAATGTGAAAATGACAAGAAGAAAGTTCACACATACTGTATAAAATCTCAGGAAGAAGTCATAAAACAGAACTAAGTGCTGTGCTCTGATCCTCATGCAGCGTTTGGTTCTAACGGGCCTGGACCCGGCAGCTTTCAGCACATCTGTCAGCTCAGTCACGGTTCTGCTGCTGACAGGTTTCACTGAACCGAAGAGACGAGCTAAAGTGCATCAGACTGCTTTGATGCAGCTGAGAATCGTTTTCCTGCAGGAGTCACAGTGCCGGCCCAGTGAGGTTCTGCTGCGGTTCTGCAGGAAACCTGCAGCCGCAGATCAGGTAGAAGTCCAGGCTTCAGCTGCTGCTGAATCAGGAAGGTTATCTGGACGCAGGAAGGAATGTTTATTAGCCTTCAGTTGCATAACAACGTCGGGTCGTAAACCTGAGATAATGATCGACTTTCACTGCAATGCGCAGCGCTAAGGGCTGTCTTGACATCCAGAGACAGAAACAATCAGAATGAATCCCCTGGAGGATCAGAGCTGACGGTGTGATTATTCACAGCCCAGCAGCTCGAATCAACAGAACCGGAGCAGGAACAGGTTCCAGCAGGAAAGTGCTCCGAGGAACACTTTTAACCTTCGTCTGGAAGTTTTTATTATTAGTCAGAGCAAGGCAAATATTTACTGAACAGCTTCTGCATCCAGGATGTGGAGATCCTGCTGCTCCCGGCCAATCAGCAGCCAGAATCAGCAGCCAATCAGCAGCCAGAAGAAGCCTGCAGCAGCCAATCAGCAGCCTGCAGCAGCCAATCAGCAGCCAGAAGAAGCCTGCAGCAGCCAATCAGCAGCCTGCAGCAGCCAATCAGCAGCCAGAAGAAGCCTGCAGCAGCCAATCAGCAGCCTGCAGCAGCCAATCAGCAGCCAGAAGAAGCCTGCAGCAGCCAATCAGCAGCCAGAAGAAGCCTGCAGCAGCCAATCAGCAGCCTGCAGCAGCAACAACTGATAAGAGGTCTGTCAGACTCAAACCAGCCTGAAAGTCAGAGCTGATTGGAAGTTGATGCCCTGCAGAGGATGGTGAGGGGAGCTGAGATCAGGATCCGATCGATTAGATAGATTATAACTATAAACCTGCTGCCAGGAGGTGAACATGACTTGCATAACTATTACTAGGGTACACATTCTGAGTTCTCTACTTCGCTCCTGTTGGTCTGGAAGCCATGGCTCATCAACGCTTTGCGCTGCACTTGCCTACCAACATGGCGGCGCGGATCACTTCCGCTCCAGATTAAGAATTTATCTGGAAAACTTAATTCAGGGGAAGCTAAGTGCGCTAATCGTTTTCAAAGTTAGCTAAAGCGCTAAGCACAAAATTAGCCTCTGAAAAAATTAGTGAAAGTGTGCCACTACTGCTATACCTTCAGTTATTCCGAAAATGTTTTAATAATCAACCGTTTCAGAGGCTCTCAGAATAATTGAGTCTTTTTGAACATTTTAAAGCAGCAATCAGTGAACAGGTGAGTTTGGATCGAATGATGATCCAGCAGGTAAATGTCACCAACATCTTGGTCTTAAAAACTTGATGAAATCAGGAAGAGTTGATGTTTTGGGGTGAGGTTTAATTTTCCTTCCTTGTATTATTTGTGGGATTTTCATCATCGCAACCAAAGAAATGAGAGCAAACTGGGTTTTTACACAAGAGCCAGACTGAAAAGGAAAAACGTGCCTGTTGAGCTCTGGGTGGAAGCCAGTTCAAGGGAAGCATTTCACTCAGAGAGCATCTCAGGTTAATCACGGCCCGGTTGTTGCCGCTGCGTCCATCATCGCTGCGTTTCAGCAGCTTGTTTCTGGGCGAGGACAGAAAGCCATTCCTACCGACGCTGTAAAGACAGGCTGCTGCGCTGCAGACCGCCGGAGGGCAGGGAGCTGTGAAACAGATCTCTGATGGTCTCCACTCGTTTAGCTCAGGTTGGACTGACCTGTAATTTACGAGCCCAAACACATTCGACTGGAACAGGAAGGAGGCGGAAGAAGCTCCTCTGCTTGGGAACATCTGAATCCAGTCAAATGTGACAAGTTAGGAATCTGCAGCGGCTCAGAAACCATCAAGCTGCAAAAACTCCTGTCAGTTCCCAGCTGGAAAACCAGCTAAAGACCCTGTCAGGTCAGAGGTCACGCTCTGCCTCCAGAGGAAGTGCAGTGCCTGTTCCTGAGTGACGGATGGATGAGCGGTTCGTCTTGCAGCCTGGTTTTATGTTGACCTGAAGGTCCTGAGTTACGAACCGCGACTGAAGGATTCAATCTGCAGGGATGGTTGTTGAGCTTCTTTACCTCACAGGGAGTCGGCTGAGCTGGATCAGCATCTGAAAACTGATACTTACCTTCAGAGGTCATCCAGGCAGGAAACCAGGTGAGCTCTGAGGATTCAGCGCTGAACTCAGGTCAACATGATGCTGAACTCAACAAATGAGTTCCCAGATTTCCATGTGTATCATCGCTCTATAGCTCTATAACCCAGACTGCATGGGCCGCTTTTACAATGTTACCAGACTAGAACCACTAAACCAAACTGGTAACCAAACTCGCACCGCTCAGAAGAAACAAGGCCAAATAGATCAGATGAATCTTCCCATGGTGATAACTTGGCATTCCTGAATGGGTAGGTTCCTTACCAACGGTAAAAAGAAGTAGTTTCGTCCCTGAAGGTGGAGAAGCTAACATGCTAGTAAACTGCTGATCGTGAATCATTCTGGATCAAACCACCTGCGGGGATTCTGACCTTCGGTCCGTTCTTAGAGGAGTGGATTCATGACGGGTCGCCTGGTACCCCCGGAGAATGCATCAAACTTCTCATCAAACAGTCCAAACACCTCTAACCCAGTTAAATCTCCTCAGTCAGAACCTTTGCGGATTGTCTTTGGCAGCTTTTCTTCCCAGTTTCAGCCCAGAACTTTGTTCCGGGTCGTTTTCAGTTAGTGAAAGGAACGGTGCAAACGGAAGTACCTCAGAGAACAGGTGCTGGATGACCGCGGCCAGCGCCTCCACCTTGCGGTTCCCCTGGACCAGAAGCCTCCTCAGCTGGACGATGGCCTGGTTCTTCCTCTCCACCTGCTCTTTGTTCTGGTTCTGCTTCGTCGGCGCCGCTCCGGGTCGGGATGCGTGCTGCGGCCGGGGCCCGTGTTTAGGGCTGGACCGTGACCCGGTTCTGGCTTTGAGCCCCGGACCGGTGGGTGCAGCGGACCAGATGTGGCGCTGGAGCCATCAGGAGATGGGACTGGGAGGGCTGGTGTTACTGGGCTGTTGCCGTTCAGAACATCTGGAACCTGAGGACAGAAAACTTTAGATTTAGATAAAATCCTTCAATCTGAGCCAAAGGAGGCGGTGCAGCCGGACGTACCGGCTCAGCGGGAAGGTTCTGCTGGTGCCCAGTGGTGATCTGGGAGCCACCGCTCGCGGGTCTCGTCGGCGCCTCCCGCGGCTTGTTTTTGTCCACTGCAAGAGAAAGTCGAGACGTCAGAGTCCGAGAAACGTTCAGCATGGCGTCCGCACAAACCCAAACACTCCTCCTCCAGACATGAGAGAGAAAACAACACGGCCGACCCGCCTGGTTCCGAGGAGACGCGCCCCTCGCTGCTCAGGCTCACACTGATGCATGATGGGAAACCGAGGTAATGATGGACGACGTTAAGCAGTCCATTACCAGAGCAGAAATATTGAGAGCTTCCTCTGAATGCATCCATTTACCGATCGACCGTCAGCTCCTCGGGTTCTGGTTCTGACTCACCAGCCGGGTGGAAACTGCAGCCATCTGCAGATATCTGAGCTTCAAATGACATGAAACTGGACCGGACTGATTTAGTCCTGCAGCAGGACCAAAAGCGAAAAGGTCCAAAAGCAGCTGACTGGATCAGAACCAAACAAACCAGCAGAACTAAAGCCAAGATATTTTGTCAGTTTCGTATTTCAGACAAAAACATCAAGATAGAGTAAAACAATTATTAATCAAAACCACCAGTTCTGAGCTTTTGCACCAATCTGGTGTTTTATGACCAAAATAACAGATAAATATATTGTCTATTTATTCATGGATTTAGCAGAAAAAATGATTATTTAAATGAAAATGTTTATCAATATGTAGCTTTCAATTAAAATGAGATTCACTGGCCTGTCACAAGAACAGGTCTATTAATTGTCCCAGAAGTTATTCCCATAAATGCTAATATTGTTGTTTTGAGACCATTTTCCAGTAATAACATGTTGACAGCATAATAATGCAAGAACTTATCACTAAACCTTAAATACCAATAAAGGTTTGACACTGGAAGAGCATTTAACCCTTTCCTCCTGAGGCTCCTCTAAATCAGAAGCAGAGTGAGACCTCTCACTCTCTGGGATCTGCGTTCCTGTAGCTAGTGACTGATCTGATGATCTCTTGCCTCAGACTTTAAATCAAAAGCTGAAAAGCATCTCCTTTAGTTTCAGGAAACGCTGCCCCCTGCTGGCGGCCGCTGAGCAGGACAGCATGACTCAAGCCTGCTGTTTTCTCTACGGTCTGGTTATTTTAGGACCAATGTGAATCAATCTTTATTGATCATTTACTAACAGTTTCATTCCTCATTCAGGGACTTTGGCATCTTCACAGCATCTGAACTGGGTCGGAACCGGTCCAGACCTTCAAGAGGAGAGCTGTCAGATTTAACAGCACTCCAGCAGACAGAGAGAATCATTTTATAAGGATCAGAGAAACACAGCGACACCCAGAAATCTCTTCAATATGAACCACAAACCATTACTAATTAAGATCTTCCTGTTGGGATTGGTGAGCAATGGTGGCACTGGGCAGCGCTAACTAAAAAAGCTAGCTGCGCTACCTAAAAAGCTAGCTGCGCTAACTAAAAAGCTAGCTGTGCTAACTAAAAGCTAGCTGCGCTAACTAAAAAGCTAGCTGCGCTAACTAAAAGCTAGCTGTGCTAACTAAAAAGCTAGCTGCGCTAACTAAAAAGCTAGCTGCACTAACTAAAAGCTAGCTGCGCTAACTAAAAGCTAGCTGCGCTAACTAAAAAGCTAGCTGCGCTAACTAAAAGCTAGCTGTGCTAACTAAAAAGCTAGCTGCGCTAACTAAAAAGCTAGCTGCGCTAATTAAACCTAGCTGCGCTAACTAAAAAGCTAGCTGCGCTAACTAAAAGCTAGCTGTGCTAACTAAAAAGCTAGCTGCTGTGCTAACTAAAAGCTAGCTGCGCTAGCTAGCTAGCTTTTAGGTAGCTAGCTAAAAGCATGAACCATAAACAGTAGTTCTGCTAATAGTGAAGCAGATTGGTTTCTGTTAGATGGTTCTGAATAAATTTGAGGTTTTAGTTTCTACACTGATGGAAAATCTGTGTGAAAATATAAAGTTTGAGTTTGGTGATGGGAAAAATGGTCCTCTCTTTAAAAATTGTGACCCATTTTGATCAACAGATTTTTCTTCACAAAAAGCTTCAGAAAACCCGGATAATGATCCAGTCCGGATCAAAGCAAGGAACATGGACAGGTGAGGTTTCAGGTGTGCTGAGGTGAGTTTGTACCTGGAGCCTCTCTGGCTGAAAGGCAGAGCTGCTGAGCCCAGACTGGAGGAGGAACCAGACAGTTAGCATGCAGGTCCAACAACACAACGAAGAAAAACCAGAGAGGAGGAAGAGGAGGAAGGTCAGGAGGAAGAGGAGGAAGGTCAGGAGGAAGAGGAGGAAGGTCAGATGAACCTTCAGCTTTAAACACTTTGTTTCTCCATCATGGATCTTTAAGCGACGGTTCGTCTGCAGCTTCAGCAGCATTAAGGTTCCACTGGCTATAATTATCACTGTTACTGTTTCTGCTGGTTCTGTTGGACCCAGTACGATCAGAACCGTTCAGAACTTCCTTCCGGCTGGTCTGGTCTGACTGCAGGCAGACTCTTACTCCCTGTGACCCGTTTGCAGCCAACTGGGCTGACCGGTTCCCTAGAACAGCTTCCGTTCTGTCCCAGTTTGACCTGCACAGCAAATGATAAATAGAAAGGCCAGTTTTTTTTCCTCCGGTCCGAAGCTGGATCAGAACCGTCTCTGGTTTCACGTCTCAATAAATGACTTCAGTTTCTCAAAATAATGAAAGTAAATCAGCACCACCAAGCATGATGCTGCCACCACCGTACTGCAGTTAGCATGACAAGCATCCCTGGTGTCCCTGCGGATGCGAGGCGTCCAGTTCGTTTCTCCCTGCCGGTTCAAACTGCAGCCTGGCTTCTGAAGTTTGTTTCAAAATGTTCTGAGAACGTTTATATTCAGCTAAAAAGAGTTTCCACCCCGAAGAGGGTTTATCGGTGACCCGGCTGCCGGGGAAAGATGCGTTTACTGACCAGAAAAAGATCGGATTGTCAAGTTTCTGACTGAAGACATACATTTCTTTCTTATCCCAGTTTTCTGAAGTGAAAGTCTAATTTTCTAAAATCTGCTCCAATAACAGATTATTTTAGTACATTTACATTTATAAATTTGTTTCTACTTAAAAATCATAAGTTTACCAATTATAAGAGAAAACCGTCAAGAATCTGGTTGAATTGTAGGAAGGTTATTTTAATATTTGGGGATTAATGTCATTAAATGTTCAAAATAATTTAGATACAACTGATTTTTTACATTTCAGTGGAAAAATATAAAATAAAAATGATATAAATGTTGAGCCAGCAGCTTCAGACTGAAAATAAAAGAACATCTCGACCTGTTCTGGGTCGTGGGATTATAATCCAGCAGCAGATTACGGGCCGCCTCAGCTGAACGCTGCAGCTGGATGACCTACATCCAGCGGGGAAACGGGTCTGTGGATCCCGACCCAGAAAACACACAGCGGCGGCCAAACACGTGCCGCTGCGCTCAGCTGGGCGAATCCTCCCAGAGAGGAGCCGCTCTGAACAGAACCGGGTCCATCTGGACCAGAACCCAGCCAAACACGAGCTGGAACACGGCTGTTAATCCAGATGAAATGTTCAAGGTGGAGGAATTAACCACTAATCTGGATGAGAAACATGAAATCAGATCGGATCTGAAATATTTGGTTCTTGCCAGAATAAACAACAATTTACCATCCAGAACCAGAATTTATTAAAGATCCAGTTTACAGTTAAAGGGCCGGTGTCGCGTAAAATTAGTGTTTTTAGCTTTCCATCATTTTAATGTTTTACCCTCATCGGCCCCACCTGCGAGGAACAGCTCCTTCAGACTAGCCAGTAGCAATTAGCAAACACCTGCGGAGCTCATGATAGGAGCTGCTGCTCAGCAGCTGGTAAAAACGTTGGAGGGTTCATAGAGGAGCCATGTTGGGACGACTTCCTGGAGGCGGAGCTTCAGAGAGAGCAGGAGCTCTTAAAGAGACACAGGCCCAATTTCAAGCCATTAAATCAGGAAGTCAAATATCTTTTAGGTCATAATTGACACATATAGCATTTTAATAAAAACTGATGGTAACATAGTTACATGATTGTGGTATAAAATGGCCGCCATGTGCCTGGAAAACACATAATACCGGTCCTTTAAATCTTCTGTTCAGCATCAATATCTGACTGATTCAACCAATGAGGTTAAAGGTCCAACCTGCCAGAAACAACTTTCTACCAGATGACACCACAATCTGACCTCTGACCTGGGCTGCGACTTCGGTAACGGTCTGCCAGCATAATGTGCCACTGCTGCCCTCTGGTGGCGACTCTACGTGTAGTTTATTAAATAAAGAGCACATCACGCTCTTCAAAAAGGTTATTTTTCCAAACTGGTTCAGTTTAAACTCGGTCAGCTAAAAGGCAGAAGCAGCATGTACTGATCTACTTCCTGATTCACTTTGGGGTCAAAGGGCACCACACACGTTAATAAATCTGTGCTTTAAAATATAAAGAAATGTCTGAACTGAGGCCATTTTCACACATTAAGATTCATCTACACCTTCAAGATTAAAACTACAGAGATAAATTTGTTTCAATATTATTGCAAGCAAAGAACACATCTAAAAAATGTAAAGAAAAAATGCATTTTAAAATAAACCTTTGTAAATTGTCAAATGTATTGAATTGTTTTTTTCCCCCCCAGGTCCAGAGCTGGGATTAAACATGGCCGCCCAGAGATTAGCCAATCTGTTTCAGATTAAAACTGTTTGGTTCCTCAGATTTCTCTGTTTTCTCCAGAGCGGTTACTGAGAAAGAGGAGGAGGAGCCGAAGGACGGAGGGCATCCTGTTCATGTGTGGGTCACATGGCGCCGCTGAAACAGCCGGCGGCCATCTTTATTCGCTGCTGCAGAGCCACTCGTGCAGAAAGCGTCCACGCTCATCTGTGTGAACACAACTGACAAGCAGAGCTGAAGGGACGATCCGCACAATATTGCAGGCAACAATGGCTGCCGAGGAAGAGGAGGAGGAGGAAAGGGGGGAGGTTTGGGGTTAGACCGACATCACAAACAGTGAGAGGAAGAGGATGGCGGGTTCATGATGAAGATAAGAGGAATGAAACTAAACAGATTTAAGAACTATGACCTGGTCAACCAAAACGACGTGGATCGTCATGTGGCGCCTTAAGCTCCGCCCATAGGTCGGGGGAGGCAATCGCTATGGGGACTGCAGGAGGAGGGAGACTGGGACAAACTGGGACAGGCTGGGACAAACTGGGACAGAGGGAGACAAACTGGAGTGAATTGGGTCAAACTGGGAAGTGCTGAAATATATGAAAGTGACAGAAGAGAGCGATGAGAAGAGGATGAGACAGAGGAAAATGGTTGGATGGTGGTTGGTTGATTGTGCGATGGTGGTTGGATGGTGGTTGGCTGATGGTGGTTGGTTGATGGTGGGATGATGGTTGGATGGTGGTGGTTGGTTGATTGTGGGATGGTATTGGTATGGTGGTTGGATGGTGGTGCTTGGTTGGGAGGGATGGTGGTTGGTTATTGTTGGATGGTGGAGGCATGGTGGTTGGTTGATGGAGGGATGGTGGTTGGTTGATGGAGGGATGGTGGTTGGTTGATTGTTGGATGGTGGAGGGATGGTGGTTGATTGATGGTGGGATGGTGGTTGGCTGATGGTGGTTGGTTGATTGTGGGATGATGGTTGGATGGTGGTGGGACGGTGGTTGGTTGATGGAGGGATGGTGGTTGGGTGATGGTGGTTGGTTGATTGTGGGATGGTGGTTGGCTGATGGTGGTTGGTTGATGGTGGGATGGTGGTGGTTGGTTGATTGTGGGATGGTATTGGGATGGTGGTTGGTTGATGGAGGGATGGTGGTTGGATGATGGTGGCATGGTGGTTGGATGATGGTGGGATGGTGGTTGGTTGATTGTTGGATGGTGGAGGGATGGTGGTTGGTGATGGTGGGATGGTGGTTGGGTGGGTGGTTGGTTGATTGTGGGATGGTGGTTGGCTGATGGTGGTTGGTTGATGGTGGGATGATGGTTGGATGGTGGTGGGATGATGGTTGGATGGTGGTTGGTTGATGGAGGGATGGTGGTTGGTTGATTGTTGGATGGTGGAGGGATGGTGGTTGATTGATGGTGGGATGGTGGTTGGCTGATGGTGGTTGGTTGATTGTGGGATGATGGTTGGATGGTGGTGGGACGGTGTTGGTTGATGGAGGGATGGTGGTTGGGTGATGGTGGTTGGTTGATTGTGGGATGGTGGTTGGCTGATGGTGGTTGGTTGATGGTGGGATGGTGGTGGTTGGTTGATTGTGGGATGGTATTGGGATGGTGGTTGGTTGATGGAGGGATGGTGGTTGGATGATGGTGGCATGGTGGTTGGATGATGGTGGGATGGTGGTTGGTTGATTGTTGGATGGTGGAGGGATGGTGGTTGGGTGATGGTGGGATGGTGGTTGGGTGATGGAGGGATGGTGGTTGGATGATGGTGGCATGGTGGTTGGATGATGGTGGGATGGTGGTTGGTTGATTGTTGGATGGTGGAGGGATGGTGGTTGGGTGATGGTGGGATGGTGGTTGGGTGATGGTGGGATGGTGGTTGGGTGATGGAGGGATGGTGGTTGGGTGATGGAGGGATGGTGGTTGGGTGATGGAGGGATGGTGGTTGGGTGATGGAGGGATGATGGTTGGTTGATTGTTGGATGGTGGAGGGATGGTGGTTGGTTGATTGTTGGATGGTGGAGGGATGGTGGTTGGGTGATGGTGGGATGGTTGGGTGATGGTGGGATGGTGGTTGGGTGATGGAGGGATGGTGGTGGGTGATGGAGGGATGGTGGTTGGGTGATGGAGGGATGGTGGTTGGGTGATGGAGGGATGATGGTTGGTTGATTGTTGGATGGTGGAGGGATGGTGGTTGGTTGATGGAGGGATGGTGGTGGGATGGTGGTTGGTTGATGGAGGGATGGTGGTGGGATGGTGGTTGGGTGATGGAGGGATGGTGGTTAGGTGATGGTGGGATGGTTGCTCGGCCAGGTCCAGACCTGCGTGGAACACCACGGTGTTTTTCCTGCATCCTGGCAGAAGCTGCAGGTTTCGGAAAAGTCCTTTAGCTGTCAGCTTCACATGGAAGTTGGACAGCGAGAGTCTGGGGGACCAGAGCATCGTCTCGCCTCCGGGTCGTCCTCGTACCGGGAGGATTCAGGTCCTCAGGATAAAGCAGTACCAAGGTTCTTTCTTCCCTCGGATGAAGAAACGTTCAGCCAAGCTAAACCCGGGGACCGACCGACTGGGTCTTTGTGCGTCCGTGTCTCTCTGCTTTTGCCACGTGGGTCCAACCGAAGCCGAGTTTCTCAGATTCAGAGATTCAACCAGGAATCAGAGTCTGTTAATCCTCCACCTGCTCTTCATCGCATCAAAGCCACAGAAAAATAGGAAAAACACAAACATACGAGGAAGAGGAGGAGGAGGAGCGTGTTTCTGTCGTACGATTCAGAGAGGAGGGAGAAAATGGCGCCAAAAATAGTCGGCTTCTTCTCCTCCGTCGCTCAAGTGGAAAAACCAGAAGAAGAAGAAAGAGGAAGAGAAACAGAGATGGAGGAAGAGGAAATTCTCTCTTTTCCCAGAGTCTGTATCCTGATTCACACAAAGACGAGCACGTCCACCACCCCTCTGCTGCTGCAGCTCTGCTGGGCAAACACAGAGAGGAAGAGGAGGGAGGGAAAGGAGGAGGAGATAGGACGGAATAATCTCCCTTCACTTTCCCTCCATTTAAAGAGCCACAGATCACACACACACACACACACACACACACACACACACACACACACACACACACACACACACACACACACACACACACACACACACACACACACACACACCTCTGCCAGCAGCAGGTTGAGTAAAACGCAACGCAAACAATGTCCCGGCCGGAAAACGGTTGTAAATAATAAACGTAAATTACGAAGCTTCAGGTCAGCTATATTTTCCTCAAGGAATTTTAATAATCCAGGTACTCAAATCATTTGGAGTCGTTTCAGTCCCAATCCAGATCTGAATCCACCTGATGTTGAGATATTCTCCATCCAACCTGAATCAGGAATCTGATCCAGCAGGTCCCAGATGCAAACCAGCGCCCCCAGCTGGCAGCAGGGCGTAGTTTCACCTTCAGGAGCCCGGCGCTTCACTGAGCAGAGACTGACTGCAGACTGACTGCAGACTGACTGCAGACTGACTGGAGACTGACTGGAGAATGACTGCAGACTGACTGGAGACTGACTGGAGACTGACTGCAGACTGACTGGAGACTGACTGGAGACTGACTGGAGAGTGACTGCAGACTGACTGGAGACTGACTGGAGACTGACTAAAGACTGGAGAGTGACTGGAGACTGACTGCAGACTGACTGGAGACTGACTGCAGACTGACTGCAGACTGACTGGAGACTGACTGGAGAGTGACTGCAGACTGAATGGAGACTGACTGCAGACTGACTGCAGACTGACTGCAGACTGACTGCAGACTGACTGGAGACTGACTGCAGACTGACTGCAGACTGACTGCAGACGGCCAAAAACACCCAGTAAACACGTTTAAACACCAAAAAATTCAATATGCAGGAACAAAATGATGAAATGAGACATATTCAGATCAGTTTAGAACCAGCAGATTAAAAGGAGGATTTCTCATATTCAGGATCGTCTGATATAAATACTACATGTTTATTAAATGCCCCAGTCGCTCCACTGTCAGCCCAGTTTAATTACAGTTTACTGGTTCCGACCCGTTTATGTGCTTCAGTCCAAATTCAAAGGAACGGCGGTGGTGCTCACAAATAATTATAGAAAAACATTTAGTCATCATAATCCAGATTATTAAAACAACCCTAATCTAGAGACTTTCAGAAATGATGACGATGTTTTCCATTTTCTCACAGATAATAAACTTAAACATTAAGTTTAGCTTTGATTTGCTGAGC
Source organism: Poeciliopsis prolifica (assembly GCF_027474105.1). Classification (NCBI taxonomy): domain Eukaryota; kingdom Metazoa; phylum Chordata; class Actinopteri; order Cyprinodontiformes; family Poeciliidae; genus Poeciliopsis; species Poeciliopsis prolifica. The sequence continues at coordinate 114,759 of NW_026562581.1, read as the reverse complement.
TAAATAGTTACCTCCATACTAAATACTTCATATTGCTAACGAGATATTTAGGTTGTAGCAAAGTGTTTAGCTTCATGCTAAATATTTACCTGGTTAGTTAATATTTAGACTGAGGTAAATATTTAGTCAGGAAGTTAAATCAAAAAATGTTGAATTTGCTAGTTTACGATTCGCTTGAATTAAATCGTAAACTAGTAAATAAATATTTAGCTAATTAGACATTTAGTTAGCAGTTAATTTTTAAGTTTGCCAACCTAAAAATGAGCTCCAGACTAAAATCTATTTAGAAAGCTAAATATTAACAACCAATGAAGGTTCTCCTGTTGCTGCATTATTGCCGTTTCCATGAAAACCACAGGCAGGAAGCCCCGCCCACCGCCTCTCAGGTGGCTTACCTGTGCTGTTCAGGCGACTGAGCCGGGTCGAGCCGTTCCTCTGCAGCGGGGGCTTCGCCGACCCGGGCGGCACCGCCTTCGCCGCCGGCTGGCCGCCAGGAGTTCTGATGGCGTTCTGGTTGGTGCCGGTCGGGCTTTTCAAACCTGCAGGTCCAGAGAGACGTGAAACACCATCGTCTCTGACTGGAGTCAACCGGGTCAGTCAGAACCGGGTCAGTCAGCTCCACTCATATCTGCAGAATCAGCCGGTTCTGGTCCAACAGTCCCATCTGTTCTGGATCACGTGATTCTGACATAAATATCTGGCGGCAACCGACCCAGCTGATAATCCCCCTGGGTCAAAGGTCACATCCGGAGGGTCATCACCACTGCAGCCTTCGCAGTATCCGTCCCGATTTCAACTCTGAAACCGGAACCAGAAGCAGATCCAGAACCAGAGCGATCCTGGTGGCACCGGCCCTGGAGGTTCTGCCTACCTGTCCCGGTTTAAAACCTCCTCACCTGTCGTCGCCCTGGCCTGCAGAGGCAGCGCTCTGCCCTTCATGGCGGCCGCTGGAGGCTTGGGGGCGGAGCAGGACGAGCCGTCACTGGGAGCACTGGGAGCACTGGTGCTGCCTCTGCTGGGCGGTTCATCGGGTTTCGACCCGGCAGCTGCAGGCGAGAAATCGCTTCAGGTTCAACCAGCATCACATTCCTCCATTCCTTTCCTTCATTCTATTTCATTCAGAAAAACCTTCACTGGTCTTAAAGGGCCAGTAGTCTGTTCTCCAGACACATGGTGGCCATTTTATACCATAATCAAGTAACTATGTTACCTTCACATAGTTACATAAAATATAACCTGAAAGAAATTTAGGTCTTCCTGCTTTAACGCTTCAAAATTGGGCTTCTGTCTCTTTAAGAAACTCCTACTCTTTCTGAAGCTCCGCCTCCAGGAAGTCACCCAACATGGCTCCTCTATTAACCCTTAACGTTTTTACCAGCATTGCTCTGAGCAGCAGCTCCTATAATGAGCTCAGCAGTTCCAGCTGTTTGCTAATTACTGCTGGCTATTCTGAAGGAGCTGGGTGGGGGAGGGGCTTCGCCTCAGAGGCGGGGCTAGGCCCACCCAGGTGTTCTGCAGCTGAATGGTTTTCTGCAGGTTTGTTTCCAATGAAGGAAAAACGTGAAAGTTAATTTTACATGATACTGTAAAGGGAAGTTTTATGAATTTGATCTTTTCTGACATTAAAAACTAAAATCAGCTCCTTTTTTTTTTTGAACTTACATTTTTATTATTATTTTCTACAGAGCAAATATACAGCCATACATCAGTGGTACATAATACAAATGTTGACAATATAATGATTTTCATAAAATAAACATCTCAGCATAATATCTTACGACCTCAGCATCACATTTGTTGACGTCTTACTAAACAATCCTAAAATGGAAATAGACACTTCGTGGGATAGTTAAACACCATATGACATACCTATTGGGTTTATTTACATCAACAGAGCTTCTGCTGGGCCCCAGCGCCGACTAAAAGTGTTTTTTTGAAGTCTTAATGAGTATGTTATTTGTTCCATTCTATACAATTCCCTTACTTTTTGAACCCATAAGTCATAGGAAGGTGGCTCCAATTGCATCCACCTGATTGTAATACATTTCAGGTTTGCTGCTGTAAAAAGGATATTTAGCAGATATACTTTAGCCCGTCCTTGCAAACCCTCTGGTATAATACCAAGTAGTGCAACTGTAACATCCTTTGGTAAAACCCCTGGAAAGATATGACTTATGGCTCCGTACATCTCGTCCCAGAAGTTTTGAAGTTTGGGGCATGACCAGAAAATGTGTGTGGTTGGGGTTTGCTGAGCCACAGTTTCTCCAACACAAGCTTGGAACCGTAGGGTCCATCTTAGCAACTACATCTGGGGTCCTGAAATATCTGCTAATAATTTTCCATTTAAATTCCCGCCACATGTTCGAGTTTGTAACTCGATGTGCTTCAGTCCAGACGTTTCGTCAGAAATGATTTTGGCCGTCTCTGCCTCCCATCTTTGCTTTGTCCAAGTGGGTTTATTAAGGTTCATTGACAGAAATACACTATATAACTTTGCTATCAGTTTTTTATTCCCTTCCCCTTTCTGGAAATGGATTAAAGATTTTCTAATGGTGTGGGATTTAGTATTCTTTTCCAGTCCCTGTGTGCAGACAAGAAAGAGCGCAACTGTAAATATCTAAAGAAATCACTCTTCAAATGACATAAGTCCGTTCCTGTCAATCAACTGGTGAATGAATATAAGCCCCTGTTCAGCCCACTTAGAAAAATTTCTGTCTAAGAAATTGGGTGTGAAGGATTTGACATGTCCAATACTTGTTAATATTGATAAACCTCTTGGTAGCTTGAATGAAATTCGCACTTTGTTCCAAATGTTAATAGTGGTTTTAGTCCACAGTGGCAGTTCCTTTACTGGAATATCTAAAAATGGCAATACCTTTAATGGTACTGAGCACTTTGCTTGCTCAATACTCAGCCATCTTGTTTGAGAGTCCTGTTGGATCCATGAAATTAAAGGCCTTAACTGAGCTGCCCAAAAATAGTATTTTAAAACAGGAAGACTGAGACCCCCTTCCATCTTACTTCTTTGAAGTGTTTTATATTTTATGCGAGGGCGCTTGCTTTGCCATATGAATTTCGATATCATTTTATCCAATTCAAGGAACGTAGATTTTGGTATGATAACCGGAACCATCTGGAACAAATACAATAATCTGGGTAACAGATTCATACGAATGGTTTCAATGCGGCCGAGGAGGGACAGAGGCACTGCTGACCATCGCTCTAGATCCTTTTTAATTATATGCAGCGTTTTAATGTAATTGACATGATACAAATCATTTAATGAGAGAGGAATATTGATGCCTAGGTATTTAATGCCCTTCCCTGGCCACCTAAAGCCGCTTTGTTGTTTAACCCCTAGTGGAATATTGCCATTGACATCCATTGCCTCTGTCTTAACAACATTTATTTTATAGCCCGAAAAATGGCCAAAAACAGAGATCATTTCCCTCAGACGTGGTATTGATGATGTAGGATCAGACAGATACAAAAATCAGCTCCTTTAAGATGTTCATTACAACAGAACCCGACAGAATCAGAACCTTCAGTCTGCTTGGAAAACGCAAAGCATCAAATTTAGAACCAGTTCAGAAATACAAGTCCAGCCTAAAAAGGACCGAAGAGTAACAAAAGTTCAATTTTTTAAACTTTTTATCTGATTGATAAAAAGCAGATTTTATATCTTTTCTTTAATAAAAACACTTGTTGTTTTTTTTCCACTTCGTTTTAAAATTACAATTTATTTCTACATGAAGGATTTTTTGTTTTTCTTCTTGAATCTCGACCTGGAAGAAGATCGATGTTACCTCTCAGGTGAACCACAGAACCAGAACCAGAACCTGAACCTGAACCTGAACCAGAACCTGAACCTGAACCCGAACCAGAACCTGAACCTGAACCTGAACCAGAACCTGAACCTGAACCCGAACCAGAACCAGAACCTGAACCAGAACCAGAACCAGAACCTGAACCAGAACCAGAACCAGAACCTGAACCAGAACCCGACAGCACGGCCGGTCTGATCAGAGAGCATGAATCTCGCCGCTCCACCTGTGTGAAGGTGTTTCAACACCTACGCCGCTCTCAGGGTCAGCATCACCATGGCAACCAGCTGGCACAAACGCAGACTGGTTTCCGTGGCAACCCGATCACACCATCAGAAATGTGTCGGTGAGAAAAAAAACGATGTTTACACAATCAACTCCAATCCTGGAGGAAGGAAAGGTAAAATATACCAAAAAAAACCTTCACTGACCCTGGCCTCTACCTGACCTTTACCTGACCTTTACCTGACCTTTACCTGACCTCTACCTGGCCTCTACCTGGCCTTTACCTGGCCTCTACCTGGCCTCTACCTGGCCTCTACCTGGCCTCTACCTGGCCTTTACCTGGCCTCTACCTGACCTCTACCTGACCTTTACCTGGCCTTTACCTGGCCTCTACCTGGCCTTTACCTGGCCTCTACCTGACCTTTACCTGGCCTCTACCTGACCTTTACCTGGCCTCTACCTGACCTTTACCTGGCCTCTACCTGGCCTCTACCTGACCTCTACCTGGCCTTTACCTGGCCTCTACCTGACCTTTACCTGACCTCTACCTGGCCTCTACCTGGCCTCTACCTGGCCTTTACCTGGCCTCTACCTGACCTTTACCTGGCCTCTACCTGACCTCTACCTGACCTTTACCTGGCCTTTACCTGACCTTTACCTGGCCTCTACCTGGCCTTTACCTGGCCTCTACCTGGCCTTTACCTGGCCTCTACCTGACCTTTACCTGGCCTCTACCTGACCTTTACCTGACCTCTACCTGGCCTCTACCTGGCCTCTACCTGACCTTTACCTGACCTTTACCTGGCCTTTACCTGGCCTCTACCTGACCTTTACCTGGCCTCTACCTGGCCTTTACCTGGCCTCTACCTGACCTCTACCTGACCTTTACCTGGCCTTTACCTGGCCTCTACCTGGCCTTTACCTGGCCTCTAGCTGACCTTTACCTGGCCTCTACCTGACCTTTACCTGGCCTCTACCTGGTCTCTACCTGACCTCTACCTGGCCTTTACCTGGCCTCTACCTGACCTTTACCTGACCTTACCTGACCTCTACCTGGCCTCTACCTGGCCTTTAACTGGCCTCTACCTGACCTTTACCTGACCTCTACCTGGCCTCTACCTGGCCTCTACCTGACCTTTACCTGACCTTTACCTGGCCTCTACCTGGCCTCTACCTGACCTTTACCTGGCCTCTACCTGGCCTTTACCTGGCCTCTACCTGACCTCTACCTGACCTTACCTGGCCTTTACCTGGCCTTTACCTTTACCTGGCCTACCTCTACCTGACCTTTACCTGGCCTTTACCTGGCCTTACCTGACCTTTACCTGGCCTCTACCTGGCCTCTACCTGACCTCTACCTGGCCTCTACCTGACCTTTACCTGGCCTCTACCTGGCCTCTACCTGGTCCTACCTGACCTCTACCTGGCCTTTACCTGGCCTCTACCTGCCTTTCCTGACCTTTACCTGACCTCTACCTGGCCTCTACCTGGCCTCTACCTGGCCTTTACCTGCCTCTACCTGACCTTTACCTGGCCTCTACCTGGCCTCTACCTGACCTCTACCTGACCTTTACCTGGCCTTTAACTGACCTTTACCTGGCCTCTACCTGGCCTTTACCTGGCCTCTACCTGACCTTTACCTGGCCTCTACCTGACCTTTACCTGGCCTCTACCTGACCTTACTGGCCTCTACCTGGCCTCTACCTGACCTCTACCTGGCCTCTACCTGACCTTACCTGGCCTCTACCTGGCCTCTACCTGACCTCTACCTGGCCTTTACCTGACCTTTACCTGGCCTTTACCTGGCCTCTACCTGACCTCTACCTGACCTCTACCTGACCTTTACCTGACCTTTACCTGACCTCTACCTGGCCTTTACCTGCCTCTACCTGACCTCTACCTGACCTCTACCTGACCTTTACCTGGCCTTTACCTGACCTTACCTGGCCTCTACCTGACCTTTACCTGACCTTTACCTGGCCTTTACCTGGCCTTTACCTGACCTCTACCTGGCCTTTACCTGGCCTTTACCTGGCCTCTACTTGACCTCTACCTGGCCTTTACCTGGCCTCTACCTGACCTCTACCTGGCCTTTACCTGGCCTCTACCTGGCCTCTACCTGGCCTCTACCTGACCTCTACCTGACCTTTACCTGGCCTTTACCTGGCCTCTACCTGGCCTCTACCTGACCTCTACCTGACCTTTACCTGGCCTTTACCTGGCCTTTACCTGACCTCTACCTGGCCTTTACCTGGCCTTTACCTGGCCTCTACTTGACCTCTACCTGGCCTTTACCTGGCCTCTACCTGACCTACCTGGCCTTTACCTGGCCTCTACCTGGCCTCTACCTGGCCTCTACCTGACCTCTACCTGACCTTTACCTGGCCTTTACCTGGCCTCTACCTGGCCTCTACCTGACCTCTACCTGACCTTTACCTGGCCTTTACCTGGCCTTTACCTGTCAACACGTCCTTCTCTTGTTTTAAGTCCATTATTTACATATTCTTGTTCCGGTACAGTTCAGGCTCTGTACTAATATTTACTTCTGATTTTGCTGGAAAAGTTCATTTACAAACATGAAGTATTAAAACAAGCCAGATAAATTATCCAAATTAAAATCAGATGAGATAAACTAAACTCATTTTTACTTATTAACAATAATAGATCTATTTTCTTTCAATTGTAAGTACAACAAAACCAAAAAGCTAAACTAAAAAATTTGAGGTTAAGAGGATAAAATTATGGTAAAACAAATCGTAAGCTGTACATTAAGATAAGGTCATTAAAAAAATTGCAAATATAGATTGGGCAGCTAAAGTTAAGGAAAACTAACGCTAAGCTAACCTGAAGGCTAACCTAACCTGAAGGCTAAGCTAACCTGAAGGCTAAGCTAAACTAGGATAAAACATTTAAATACCTTTTCTTGTGTTAAAACGTCTAATCCAGCCGTATGCTAGTCCTGAACAGAGCAGAGAATTAGGAGAAACTCAACTGAGATTCCTGACAGACTGAGCGAAGCGTCATCCTTCATAGGCGCCTGATGCTTACCTGAGCTTTCAGGTAATCTTTTGGAATCTTTGGGAATCTTTGGGATCGCCCCCTGGGAGCTAAAACCTTCTCTGCATCAGGATTTTTCACAGAAATAGAAACTACATGCATCTTTCTTTCTGGACCCAAAGTTACACTTTCTCTGGATCTTTACTGAAATAAAGAGGAACAGGAAGTAGTTTTTAAGAGAGCAGCAGCGCTCAGACACCAGCAGATCTCTGGATCTCTACCACATGTGACCTTTGACCCCAACTTGCTCAAATTCCCTGTCTCTGCAAGATTGGGGCAGAAGACAGTTTTATTTCACTCCAGCAACCCGACTGCTTCACGTCTGTCCCGATTAAATGGCGGCAGAGACGCAGGAAGTCCAGAGGAAGACAGGAAATGAGTGTGGAAGCCCCGCCCCCTCACCTTTGCTGCTGGCCGCGTTGATCTCGCTGATCCCCGCAGACGAAGAGCTCTGGCCGGCCGCCACACCTTTCACAGGAAGCTTGGAGGCGGCGGGAGCAGGTGGTCGCCATGAAGACCCGGGGGCTGACTGCTGATTGGATGATGGTTTGGGAATGGAGGCGGTGGACTGTGAGCGACTCCTGGAGCTCGAGGTTTGGGAATACCTGGAAGCAAATACAACGACCGTCTTCAAGAAAAGAACGAGAAACAGAAACAAATTCAACTTTCTCTGAGAATCAAGATGCAGACATTATGAAGATGTTTCCATCCATCCATCCATCATCCATCATCCATCCATCCATCATTCATCCATCATTCATTCATCCATCATCCATCCATCCATCATCCATCCATCATCCATCATCCATCCATCCATCCATCATCCATCCATCATCCATCATCCATCCATCATTCATCATCCATCCATCATCCATCATCCATCCATCCATCATCCATCCATCATCCATCCCATCATTCATCATCCTCCATCATCCATCCATCATCCATCCGTCCATCATCCATCCATCATCCATCCATCCATCATCCATCCATCCATCATCCATCATCCATCCATCCATCCATCCATCATCCATTCATCCATCATCCATCCATCCATCATCCATCCATCATCCATCATCCATCCATCATCCATCCATCCATCATCCATCCACCATCCATTCATCATTCATCATCCATCCATCATCCATCCATCCATCATCCATCCATCCATCCATCCATCCATCCATCCATCATCCATCCATCATTCATCATCCATCCATCCATCATCCATCCATCCATCCATCCATCATTCATCCATCCATCATTCATCCATCATTCATTCATCCATCATCCATCCATCCATCCATCATTCATCCATCCATCCATCCATCATCCATCCGTCCATCATCCATCCATCATCCATCCATCATCCATCCATCCATCCATCCATCATCCATCATTCATCCATCATTCATTCATCCATCAATCCATCATCCATCCATCATCATCCATCCATCATTCATCATCCATCCATCATCCATCATCCATCCATCCATCATCCATCCACCATCCATTCATCATCCATCCATCCATCCATCCATCATTCATCCATCCATCATTCATCCATCATTCATTCCATCATCCATCCATCCATCCATCCATCATTCATCCATCCATCATCCATCCATCATCCATCCATCATCCATCCATCATCCATCCATCCATCCATCCATCATCCATCATTCATCCATCATTCATTCATCCATCATCCATCCATCCATCATCCATCCATCATCCATCCATCATTCATCATCCATCCATCATCCATCATCCATCCATCCATCATCCATCCACCATCCATTCATCATCCATCCATCCATCCATCCATCATTCATCCATCCATCCATTCATCATCCATCCATCATCCATCCATCCATCATCCATCCATTCATTCATCCATCATCCATCCATCCATCATTCATCCATCATTCATTCATCCATCATCCATCCATCCATCATTCATCCATCATCCATCCATCCATCATCCCATCATTCATCCATCCATCCATCCATCCATCCATCCATCCATTCATCATCCATCCATCATTCATCATCCATCCATCATCCATCCATCCATCCATCCATCATCATTCATCCATCATCCATCCATCATTCATCATCCATCCGTCCATCATCCATCCATCATCCATCCATCATCCATCCATCCATCCATCCATCATCCATCATCCATCATCCATCCATCATTCATCATCCATCCATCATCCATCCATCCATCCATCATCCATCCATCCATTCATCATCCATCCATCATCCATCCATCATTCATCCGTCCATCACCATCCATCCATCATCCATCCATCATCCATCCATCATCCATCCGTCCATCACCATCCATCCATCATCCATCCATCATCCATCCATCATCCATCCATCCATCATCCATCCATCATCCATCCATCCATCATCCATCCATCCATCCATCATCCATCATCCATCCATTTGTTTTTCTTCTTGAATCTCGACCTGGAAGAAGATCGATGTTACCTCTCAGGTGAACCACAGAACCAGAACCTGAACCTGAACCTTTTCAGGTTCAGGTCCATCCATCATTCATCATCCATCATGGATCATGGATGATGGTTCCTTAATCCATTATTCATCCATCCATCCATCCATCATCCATCCATCCATAAATCCATCCATAATCCATCAATCATCCATCCTTAATCCATCATCCATCCATCATCCATCCATCATCCATCCATCAATCATCCATCATTCATCATCCATCCATCCATCAATCAATCATCCATCCATCCATCCATCAATCATCCATCATCCATCCATCATTCATCATCCATCCATCATCCATCCGTCCATCATCCATCCATCCATCAATCATCCATCATCCATCCATCATTCATCATCCATCCATCATCCATCCGTCCATCATCCATCCATCCATCCATCCATCCATCATCCATCCACCATCCATCCATCATTCATCATCCATCCATCCATCATCCATCCATCATCCATCCATCCATCCATCATCCATCCATCATCCATCATCCATCCATCATCCATCCATCAATCCATCCATCCATCATCCACCCATCCATCCATCATTCATCATCCATCCATCCATCATCCATCCATCATCCATCCATCATCCATCTATCCATCATCCATCCATCCATCCATCTATCCATCATCCATCCATCCATCATCCATCCATCTATCCATCATCCATCCATCATCCATCCATCCATCATCCATCCATCCATCATCCATCCATCATCCATCCATCATCCATCCACCATCCATCAATCCATCCATCATCCATCCACCATCCATCCATCATCCATCCATCCATCCATCATCCATCCATCCATCCATCATCCATCCATCCATCATCCATCCATCTATCCATCATCCATCCATCATCCATCTATCCATCATCCATCCATCATCCATCATCCATCCATCCATCCATCCATCCATCATCCATCCATCATCCATCCATCATCCATCCATCATCCATCCACCATCATCCATCCACCATCCATCAATCCATCCATCATCCATCCATCATCCTTTCATCATCCATCCACCATCCATCCATCATGCATCCATCCATCATCCATCCATCCATCATCCCTCCATCCTCCCATCATACTTCGTCCAGCTCTTCCTGTTAGTGCGTCCTGAAGAGTCCAGCAGGTCCAGTTTGTCCATCATTCTGTACTGGGACAGGTTGTGGTTCCATCAGCTGCTGCTGGTTTTTTATGCACAAGATCTGAGATCTAATTCCCCCAAATTCCTCAAAATCCTTCAATGTTTGAATGTGTAGAAACAGATATGTGCAAAATTCTTCCAATGTTTCTCTGAGAAATTTCATTTTCATTCAGTTCAATTATTTTCTCACACGTTTGTTGTCAAAGCAGAGATTCCTGGAAGACCACATGGATCAGGACAGCGAATGAAAACCTGGAAGTTTTGTCCTCCAGGAGTCTCTTTGTCCCAGGAGCTTTTGTTTTGTTGCTCCGACTTGTTTGTGGGACCAAACTGTGGCTTGATGCTGAACTTTATTGTTCTGCAGGAAAAACCATTTGTTGTGCCGTTAAGGACTCAGAAAGGAGGCGTTTAAACTTTTCACAGAGTTAAATATAAGTCTAAATTACAGCTGAGAAACCAGCAGACAGGACTGGTCTTTCTGCAGCTGGATGGTTTACAGTGAAAGAACTGTGCAGCACTGCGTCACTCGTCATTTCTGCAGACTGATTCACACATTCTTTCCAAAGAGCGAGGCAGAGAGAATCCCTGAGAGAAACAAAAGGCTCCGGTTCCTCACACCCAGACCAGGAGGAGGGCAGAAGCTGCAGACATCAGACCGCCACCCACTCTGTGGAGCAAAACGCTCCGGGTTTCAGACGGTAAAACCAGGAACACTTTGTTCCGCAACTTCCTGTCACAGCACAGAGAATTACCTATAAGAAACCAAGAAATTTCACAGGAACAAAAGAAAGATCTGCAAACATAAGAGGATGGATGAAATGCCAAACAATATTTCACAAAAACGCATCAAAAAAACCAAACGAATCCAAGCAAAAATCATCCATTCATCCATTGCGTTCAGGTCCAAGAAGTAGCAGATTCAGGAATCATTAACCAGTTTCTCATGTGGATCTCAATGAGTTTCCTATTGGAAAGACCAACATTTTCCTGAATCCCCTCAGGATGGAGCTGAAAACGTCCAGACGGCTGCAGCTCTGCACCGGATGCTGGAGCTCCTGCACTCATCACTACGGCCGCATCATCCACACCACTTCCGGCCCGGCTCCGGCCCACTTCCGGCCCGCTTTAATCTAACTCTGTTTTGTTTTCCTAGAAAGTCCGGTCCGGTTGGTGAGGTGTGAATGCTAAGCTAACTCTGGTCCTCCAGAACCTGGTCAACCGGCCTGGGTTTCCAGAGACCGCTCCACAAGCAGGACTACAGAGCAAGGCATTCTGGGTAAAAGCAACCATGCTAGGCTAGCGTTAGCAATGGCTAAAGAGAAATCCTCCACCTGCTAAATTTTGATTTGATCCATTTATTATGAATATTTTCTGTTTAGGTTTTAATGGCTTCATGTTTCGCTATAAAGTTGTGATTATTACTCAGTTTAACTGAAATAATTCCAACAATAAGTGAATGATTCTAAGCCAAACATTGCTGTAAAAAACACCGAACCACAGGAACCTTTCCCTGGACTTCGTGCTGCTGCTCGCTGCCTTCAGCCGGATCGGAACCACCCAGAACAGAGCAGGAAACATCTGGCTCCGTTTGGGTTCGGAGCAGCTGGGTTGGGTTACCTCAGGAATCACAGTTGGGTAAGGGCTGAGTTACAACACTCCATTACAGTCCCGCCAGAACCAGAACCAGACCAGAACCGCTCCCCACTTAGCCTCCAACCCGACTCATGAAATCACAAAAGACTCAGGACTCGAGTTTTTACTGTTTACAAGTCCAGGAAAACAACCCGGAGAAACAAAACCTGCGGATTATTTCACTCAATCAACAGGAAATAAGAGGAAACAAAACCGCTAAAACTGAAGGAATGCTAAGTGTGACCGGTGGACTTCTGCGTTGTGTGTGTGGTGATCGGACGAACCACAAAGTATCAAGTCTGGGTTTGGAGGCAGTCTCCGTTTATTGATCTGTCAATCGGGAGATATTAGCATTAGCACATAGCATGTGCTCCAGTTCTCCAGCCCAATCTATACAACATAACACTGTTATAAAGGAGTAATAACTCAAATGAAAATATTCAAACACATATAATCAGCACAGATGGAAAAATAAACATTTGAAGAATATGAATGAAAGGGTTCAATGGACCACAAAACTTGCCTCTCCCCAGTGGAACGAATGACAAAAGGGAAGAGGAAATGAATAACTTAACATTTATAACAGTCCTGGAGGACCCTGAACAAGAGAAGAAGAAAGTAAGGCGGAGCTGGAGGACCAAACCCCCCATAACAGAGACAGAAGAACACAAGAACAGCCAGATGCAAACTGACAAATTCATTAAAGAAAACATTTTTGTGTAAATATATAACTATTAATATAGACCCAGTTACATTAGCTAAGCTGCAAAGGAAGCTAAAGCAAGTGGTGATGCTAGGTTATCATAAACTTGCTAGCATAACATCTCTGGTTGCCTTCTGTTGTGTTGTTGTGTTTGCATTTTATTGGCCCTTCAGGGCCACCACAAAACTTCTCCATGCAGGTTTTCATGCTGTTCTGTGAAGATGAGAAACTGAAGCGTCTTTGTTTTGAGCTGATGATGCTTCCGGTGACAGCACCCTGAAACTCGCTCTGCTGCAGTTCCAGGTTCCCACAGTTCAGAACGTAAATCCATCTAGAAGCTGAACAAACAACAGACGGACCGGTTTTCCAGATCGGCATCGAGTCCCTGCAGCCCGGCGCTGCCGTGGTGGCAGCATCATGCTGAGGGCTCGGGTCGTCTTCACGCAGATCAACATGCGGTGAGTTCAGAACCGGATCGTCTCAGTTTCCGTGTTCACCGGGCCCAGGAAGACATGTGGATGGGACCGGTTCCACTGACCAACGGCCCAAACGCAAAGCCGACTCACAGAAAAGAACCAGACTGGTGGAAATCCCGGTCCGAGGTCCGGAGGCGTCCGCTTGTCCCACCGGAACCAGGACAGACGGCTCATTGTCCTCCAGAGGGGAACGCTCAGGACAAAGACCCGCTTTCAGACGGAGACGGTCCAATGGTGTTTCCCAGCCGGACCCGTTCAACGAGTCAGAACCAGAACCGGGCTTTTAGTACAGAGCCAAAGATCTGTACTAAAAGGACGGAGTGACCTCTGACCTCTGCAGGAAACAGAAACTGTCCGACCCAAAGCAGCTGGAGCGGTTCTGGACCCGGTTCCAGATACGGCAGTTAGAGCGGAAAACACTCTGCGCGTGCAGCTGGATTTACACCTCTCACACACACACACACACACACACACACACACACACACACACACACACACACACACACACACACACACACACACACACACACACACACACACACACACACACACACACAGAGACTCACCCTGGTTCTGGTTCCTGGCTGCGGGTCCGTCAGCCTCTCCCCCGGCGCCGTCCGGTCCCAGTGGCGGCGCCGGCCCCCGGTCGGGCCGGCCGCTGCGTCCCGGCGGCCCGGAGGCGGCCCTCTGTAGGAAGAGCGGATGTTTGGCCACGGCGCTCCAGCCCAGCGGCCCGGAGCGCCGCAGCGACACCAAGGCGTCGGCCATTCCCAGCTGGAGCGGAGCCGAAGACGAGGAACGAGGGGAGGAGGGAAACTGGGCCGGCTCAGAGGGAGGAAAGTCTCGGCCCCTCTACAACACATGGAGAGTCTGGAGGCCCGGCCTCCGTCTGCTGGAGGAGCGGCCCCCGACCCGCCCCCATCGGGTCAGAACCGGGCCTGAATCCTGCAGATTACTGCAGCATACCACCGTCCTGTGTCGACACGCTCCCCGCAGCTGCGGCTCGCTCTGAGCGCGTGCAGCAGATCGGTTCTGGTACCGCAGCAGCTGCTGGTTCTGAGTCCAGACTGAACAGATCCAGACCGCCTGAACCAGAACCGGTTCAGAGTCCAGCAGGAGGCGGTTCTGGTTCAGCTCGTTTGTCACTGACATCAAAACCTCGACCCTAAATCACCAGAGAACCATTTTACTGTTACTGGACCCGAAACCTACAGCCTGACCCGCTTCCTGTGTCAGAACTATGACCGGTCTGGGACTGCAGTGAGTTCTGCTGCTGTTGGGTCGGCTGTACTCAGTTTGGACCAGAACTTCACTCACCTTGCTGGGAGTCCTGGCTTCTCCTGAGCAGTCTGTGTTGCAGCGTCTCTGACCGGATCAGAACCAACAGAGCTGCTGGACGCGGCTCGGCTCTCCGCTGCTTTCTTCTTCTCTGGTGGTGCAGACGGCGAGGCCGCCGCCCCCTGGTGGTCGGCCCGGGAAGCCGCACCTTTCCCCCTGCTGGGCCGGAGGAGCCGGGCCACTTTAATCGGACCTGGAGTCGGTTTTCTACTGCCGGCCACTTCGGCTCTCCTGCTGGGTTCTGGTCGGTTCTGCTGAGCAGATGGAAAACATCTGGGAAGTTCTGATAAACGGGTTAGAACCTAATCTGAGTTCAAAGGTCATCCGAAGTACCTGAGCAGGTGTTCTGGATGGAGACGGGTTCTGGGTTCCCTTTGTCTCCAGGCTGGAGGTTCTGGCAGCGCCGCTCGGCCCGGTTCGGGTCACGTGGACGACCCGAGGTGGAGCGGCGCCTCCGACTGGACTGCTGGAGGTCTGAGGTTCTGCTGAGGTTCTGGGAGGCAGCGGGACCGTCCGGGTCGCCCCCGCGGCGGTCCCGCTGCCCTCAACGGGTCCGATCCCCCGTCCTGCGGGTCCGGTCCGGCGCCGGGCCCAGCTGGACTCGCCTGGCTCAGCGTCACACACACGTCTGAGCTCACAGACACAAACAGCGCCTCGTCTTCCTCGTCTTCCTCATCATCAGCTGGGATCTCCGTCGCGTCCGAGTCGGCGGCGTAGCAGCTGCCGTTGCCCTGGTAACCGTCCAGGTGGAACCCGGCGCTGCTGGCATCCAGGTAGAGCGAGGCGGAGGCGTCGGTCTGGAGCCGCCCTTCCTCCTCCTCTTCCTCCTCCTGCTCCTCCTCCTCCTCCTCCTCCTCTTCAGGAGCCCACCTGGACAGCACCAGCTCCTGCAGGTGGGCGGGCATCACTGCGGTCGTCGTGGTCGCCGCCAGCAGGCTCTCGGTCCGGCCGCTCGGACTCCGCAGCGACTCTGGAGACGACGAAGAGGAGGAGGAAGAGGAGAGCGGGAAGGCGCTGCCGTTGTGGTGGCCTTGGCGACGAAGAGGCAGCTTCATGTTGCTCATGTCCAGACGGAGTCAGAAGTTTCTCAAACTCTCCGCTCGGTTCACATGTTGCCTCACACAGAAACAGCCCGGGTCACTTCCTGTGCAGAACCAAAACCTCAGTAAATGCAAAATAAAACTCTGGATTTGGTGAAATAAATTATATCACGTCTAAAAATCTGAATCCTTTAAAGCTGAAATGTCTCATCGTAGTTTTTTCATATTTTCATGCAGAGTTCAGTAATCTGACTGGGAAATGTCGCCCCCTGCAGGCTGAATCTTCCTGGTGTTTCCAGTGGAGGGAGTCACATCTGGGTCGGTTCTGGTAGTGTTTGTGGGTCAGAGACTAAAAGAACCGGAGCAGCTAAATAAAAGCCTTCAGAACCGGGTCAGACCTCTTTTCTCTCCCCGGTAACAACCAACTCATCTTCCTCACTTCCAGGTGGAGGAAGATGAAGAGGAGCGAGATGAAGCTGCAGCAGACCCACAGAACCTCACCGGATCCACAGAACCTCACCGGACCCACAGAACCTCACCGGACCCACAGAACCTCACCGGATCCACAGAACCTCACCGGACCCACAGAACCTCACCGGATCCACAGAACCTCACCGGACCCACAGAACCTCACCGGACCCACAGAACCTCACCGGACCCAGTAACGGTTCTCGGAACGGTCGGGGGTTTAGAGGTCCGATCCGGTTCTGAACAAATCTTACTCCAGAGAAAAAGGAGCTGGGAAAGCAGATACTGATCACATGATCAAAACGGACCGGACCGCCTCAGTGTTTCCGTGGGCTGTTTTGGACCGGAACCAGAAGCTATTCTGCTGCGTTTAATCATCATGAATGAGCATCTCGGCTGCTGGGGCAGCTTCTGCTATTCCACGAACTGCTAACCTCGAAAACTTTCCCTACATGCATTTTTCTGGATACGTTCCAAGATTAAAGATTTCCTGAAACATTTTAATATTTCTGCTTCATTTGATTTCAACGGTTTGGCCAAAATAATTAGACCAAGTTTCTCCAAGCCAGTGTTTTCTGAGCTCTTCATGTTGGAGGATTTTTGTGTTGAAGGAAATAAATGTGACCAGGTATTTTTTCAGTCTCCGGGCAGAAATTCATCCACCAGATCATCAGGACCTACGGTTGGACCAAGGGGATCTCCGGTTGGACCAAAGGGATCTCCGGTTGGACCAACGGGGTCTCCGGTTGGACCAAGGGGATCTCCGGTTGGACCAAGGGGATCTCCGGTTGGACCAAAGGGATCTCCGGTTGGACCAAAGGGATCTCCGGTTGGACCAAGGGGATCTCCGGTTGGACCAAGGCATCGTTGGGCTACAGAATATTTAATAAGTTCTTCATCCAGATTTCAGAACATTGAAACAATTTAAAATTCCTTTCCTCCTCACCCTTCCAGGTCGGAGCTGAACTCTGGACTCGGTCCGGGTGGTTCCGTCAAACCGGGTCAGGCAGAGACGGGTCCTACATTCACCCAGGCAGTCTAATTGGACCGACCCGGCAGCTCATCCCGTCCTGTTAGAATCAGCCGCTGGCACTGGCTCAGAGAGGAGAAACACTGCGCCGCGTTTACACGCCTGTCAGGTCGGTTCTGATCCGACGGGCCGAGTGAAGGAGCAGAAATATGACGGAGAAGCAGCACCATGAAATGGTTGCTGAGAGAAATCTGCCGTCTGATGGAGAGAAAGGAGCTTCAGCCAGGTCCCAGACTCCAGGGCAATCAGATGTTGATGCTGCGATTGGCTGGAATAAACAGGAAGTAGACGTCACCTCTAAAAAGCAGGCCGCGTCCCTCCCTCCCAGATGAAAGCTGGACTTTTACATTTATTCAAAGTTTGGTGCCTCTGGTAAGGCACAGGCCCACAGTTCCCCATGTCTGGATTTACTCTGTGAACGTTTCCATCTCTTCGGCTAACTCTTTTCAGAAAACACCAAATCCAACTTCAGCCAGCATAGAAACATTTTGCAAAGCTTTTTCAAATTCTGACATTTGCACCAACCGTTTCTAATGCGACACTTTAAAATGTGCATAACCACGACCTTTACGACACACACCGACACACACACACATCGACACACAGCCACACACACACACACACAGCCACACACACACAGCCACACACACACACACACACCGACACACACACACAGAGCCACACACACCGACCCACACACACCGACCCACACACACCGACACACACACACCGACCCACTCACACCGACCCAGACCCGATCCCCTGATCCATTCATGAAGTCTCTCGACTCGCTGCTTCGTGTTTCATCTCCAGAAAACAACGCAGCTGGAGCGGTTCCCGTGGAAGGATGTGTCACTCGCAGCATGCAGGGGCGACTGCCGACGCAGCAAAATGAGGTCAGAGGTCAGCCTGAAACTGTCAGAACCACCAGAACCAAAAAGAGTAATCTGAACCTGTAGAGCCAATCAGAACCGGTCCTGAAGACCCATGTGGAGACGCGTCAGGACGGCGCTGCCGTCAGTCCGACCTGCAGCGGTTCTGTTCTTCCACTGGGCCCAATCTAGTTTTACATCCTCATAGAGAATCTGTGACATCAGCCAGGAACCCACCAGAACCTCCTGGTTCTGACCCTCGCTGTGACCCGTTAAAGCTCTGTGTTCTGAACGGACCGGGCCCAAGGTTCTGCTGCTGAGTCATGGTAGTGGCAGCGTCATGCTTTAGCTCCATGTGAACCAGAACCACAAATTATGGCGACAAACTATAATGCTATCATTTATAGACTATTTTTTTAATGATAATTTAATTTCTGAGCAACATTTGGGTTTTTAAATATCCACAATAAATAAACAACCAAAACATTAACATGGATTATGATTCAGTTTCAACAGGGAAAAGTGGGAGGACTCTTTCACCTGAACGTTTCCGACACACACACACACACACACACACACACACACACACACACACACACACACACACACACACACACACACACACACACACACACACACACACACACACACACACACAGTAACTGTTGCCGCAGTCTTAACTTACTCCTCTGGCTCCTTCTGAAGGCAGAAAAAAAACAGATCCAGTAGGAAATGATTCCTCCAGCTGGCCGGACTGGGACAGACTGGGACAGACTGGGACAGACTGGGAGGAACTGGGATGCTGGTCCTCACGCTCTGTGCTGCGCGATCACGCGTTATGTGTGACCCATCGCTGCTGCGTTTTCCCATCCAGGCGGAGGGAGGAAGAGGAGGAGGAGGAGGGATCCTGCAGTAAACACAAATCGGCTGCTTCTGGCACAGACTACGGCAAGAGGGGAGGGACATTCCTCTACAGCACACGCAGGGCAGGGGTGGGGGGGTTCTGGCCCAGATCCTTCTCCGTTCTGTTCAGCATCAGCAGCAGAAACCTAAACATGTAATCTGATGCAGCGCGAGCCGGAATCAGGCAGCCAATCAGAGGCCGGCTCAGTTACCGAGGAACTTTAAAGCCGCGGCTGGCCTCCCCGGTAACATGATGACTGCTCACGTGCGACCTGCTGAACGACACGACCCTCACGTCATCTGCCTGGAATTCGCTTCGCAGGAAAAGATCCAAACATGGGAAAGTCGGATAAAAACTGGATGAGTTCCTGTTTCAGACGCCGAGCCAACGAACCGCTAGCTCCATAAAACACAGAATATCTGAAACGGAACGGGTTCATTTAGGCTGAAATAGATCAGATTATCAATTCATTACTCATCAAATTCGTGTTAGAGGGGGTGCTGTGGTGGTGCAGGGCAAAGTACAAGCTACGTATGGAACCCTCAGACCTGGAGGCAGAGGTTGCAGGTTTGATTCCGGGCCTGACGTTTGCTGCCTGTCTTCCCTCTCTCTCATAACCCTCTTTCAAATAAACGCCCATCGAGCCAGAGCAGCATATCGGGGCAGACGTCGTGTTTCTACATGCAAAAACTGCCGGCTGACGAACTTCAGGAAAACTCCTGAAACGTTTATCCTGAAGTTTGTGTCTGAAACGTTTGGAGCAACGAACGTTTCCTGAGTGAGAGAAAGTCTGGAAACTCTGAGTGAGATCCTCTAATCAGATCCAGCTTCTCCCACACAGGAAGCGTGAATGGAAATGTTTTCTGTCATGATAACCAGTCTTCCTTAAGAGTTTTGGGACGCCATGCTTTACCCAAGGGGTCAGAGGTCACATGAAGGTGTCACTGTCCTCTGCACAAACTCTCCAATAAAACTAAGGAAATGGTGCCCCAGTTTTCTGCGCCTTGATGCCTTCACTGAGCCCTGGAAACACAGAGCAGCCGAAAACAACCGGCAGCCAGTTGGAGGAGAGGAAGGTGTGCGGTGAGACCAGCATCCATCTGCTGCTGCAGCCAAAATAACTAAACACAGAACTGAGAGTGAAATCTCTCTGTTGCTCCCTTGCAGCCAGTCAGACATCTTTTAAGATGTTTTAAAGCAGTCTGGATCAGGAGCTCGCTGGGAGTTTTTATTGATTTTAGTTTTTATAAGACCTGATCATTTTCAGATAAATGTTTTCTATCATACCTCTCAACTATCAATGATAACAACTTTTAACTATCAAAAAGAAGCACAATTTATATTGTTTTACTGTCTTCTTTGGATGCTTATTTGGAGTTACTGAAATTAATTATGTTCTGCAAATCTCGTTATAGCGAGTTTTATTTGTTTCAGTTGTATTTATTTCCTACATCTGGCAGCTCATCGGAAATATTAGCACCATGGCTACATATTAGACATTTTTACCATAATAATGCCTACCTGGTAAAAATGGTTACATTAAATAAAAGTATTGTTGCAGATCATTTACAACATTTTAAAACTACATTATCTCCAAATACCATTTAGCTGCTGAATGCTGCTAACAGCTAACTGCAACTTTCACATTATATCTAAACTTTATTGGACCTTTTATCACAACAGTAACATTGAATAAAATTAAAAAGCAGAATATTTGACAACATCCACTATATTAAAACTATTTTCATCTCGACTAGCTGTCTTTTAACTGGCAAATGCTACGTGTGGCTAACAGCTCAATGCTAGCTAAGTCATCTGCATTTTTCCAGTTATTTATCACAAAGGCTCCATGTTATAACTCTCAATGATATAAGATTTTTACTGTGAAACATAGCAATGATTAAAGTGGGTGTGGCTCAATACTGTGAAGAAAAGGGTCACAAAAAGAACCGAGCTACCAAAAGCTAACAGCTAACAGAGCTAAAGGCTCCGTTGTTGCTCTGGGAATAAGATGGTCTTTAGTTGAACGTCAAACAAATCCATGGCTCAACATTTCTGAGAAATCAGTTTAGAGTAGAACGTTGTCAAGCAGCAGAACAGGTTTATGCACTGAAGCTGCGGTCAAACTGTGGTTAAGAGGTTAAACTGTCACTGAGGCTTAAATCCCATCAGAGCCGCTACTGTTGTTTTACTGTGTTCATGAATAATAGAAGAAATGAAAAGCAGTTACTGATTAAATGCCAGCAACAAAGTCTGAGCAGAGTGCAGCTTTCAACTCCACGCTGACATCCAGACACAAAAATGCCGATTATGACGAGCCAGAGAGCACAATCACAACTTAACCAAGGAGTGGCTGCATCAGACGAGGCCGTCCTGCTTTAACGGGAAAATCTACAAGAACAGGAAACATCCACAGGCTTTAATCTGTGCTGAAAACTAAAATGAAATAAGATCAGCCAAACTAGAGGAGATTTATTAAAGCTGAGCCAGCAGCAGCAGCTGCAGCAGCAGCAGCAGCAGCAGCAGCTGCAGCAGCAGCAGCAGCAGCAGCAGCTGCAGCAGCAGCAGCAGCTGCAGCAGCAGCAGCAGCAGCTGCAGCAGCAGCAGCAGCTGCAGCAGCAGCAGCAGCAGCAGCAGCTGCAGCTGCAGCAGCAGCAGCAGCAGCTTGGTGCAGCAGCAGCAGCAGCAGCAGCTGCAGCAGCTGCAGCAGCAGCAGCTGCAGCAGCAGACTTTATGGACAAAACTGAGTGGGATTGTTTTATCCAAAACTAGTTTCTTTCATATTTAAATAATGATGTTCTCTTTTGGATGAGAAAACATTTTCAACTCAAACATCTAAGACAAAACTTGACAAATATTTGTCCATCTTTTCCTGTGGGATCAGCTGACAGCATAAATAAGGGTTGAATTATGTCATCAAGCTAAGATATGTATCAATGCATTGCATTTTATTCCTAAGAAATTAACTGTAAAACAATGTCAGGACGTAAATTAATCAGGACTCATTAATTAATGGGATTAATACATGAATTATTAAGAGTTATTTAAGGAAGAATTACTGAAGATGGCAACTTAAAAAATACAACTGAATATAGAAGCAAAATGTGTAAATAAAATGACCAAATCAAAAGGAGCCTGGTCTATGTGGACAGATGAATCTCTCAGAATAATTAAATTTAATGGCTGCAAAACTAAAAACTCATTGATAACAACACAGCCTCCAGCAGCAGACAAATCCATTAGTTTCCCTTTTTCTCTTCAGGATGAAATGACTGAGGAGCCAATCAGGAGCAGCTGGATGTCATGACAGTGTTTCCTGAAAGCTCTGCCATGCCAAGGAGAGCCACAGAGTCTATCTACTTAATCCTGGCCAGGCCTGCGGGATGATGCAGAGGACAATCTGTTACGTAACACCCAGAATGCTGCAGCAGCACAAATGTCCATCACACACAGGGACGTGGTGCTGCAGACAGAGTGGACAGAGAGAGGACACCTGGCCTGCAGCTGCAGGTGACCAGACATGCACTGACACCGCCGTGCACTTTATTCATTAAAGAAACCGCATCAAAGTTTTTCTGTTTACAGAAATATTAAAAAGACGATCATCAAAAACTTCACATTCTCTCTCAGGTTCACAAAAATACGTTAAAATATTTACCCTGCTATAAAACTGCAGCTGCTGCTTCCTCAGTGAAAATCTGCTGTTTCTTCGTGATGTTTAACCTCAGGAAAAATAAATCCTTGCTCCATCTTGTTTCTAATAAACAGTAAAATCCCGCAGTCAGTACACCTACCGTCTGCTGCAGCAGGAGCCACGCAGCAGGAGCCACGCAGCCTCACCTGGACACAACAGGAACCAGACTCTTCACGTTTCCTCCAGTAATCCTCCCGGCCCGGCCGAACCGCGCTCCAGGTGGGCCCAGCTGGTTCCGGTGGATGACGGTGATCACCGGAGGAGTCCTCAAGTCTCATCGGCTGGCAGCCAATCGGTGAAGTGAACCGGTCACTCACTCACATGGCTCACGCACTATATATATTGGCGGAGGAATACCTGATGAAAAAATACGTATCTTTTTAACTTCGACTGTTTGATATATAAAACGGCCAGTCAAACTGTCTTTGGGTTTTTTTGTGTTTTGCTTTGATGTGTTTCATTATCTCGTGGGTTGGCTTAGATTTATAACGGGTTAGATTCAGAAATGCACAAATAAAATCAACTTTACTGCGTCTGGCCAGCTTTTACCTGCAGTTCTGACAGTGACTACTGCCCCCTGCAGGCCGAGGAAAGACTAACCGTTGGACGCCCTGACGTCCCTCCCGTTACGTTTCTGCAGTTTCCTGTCACAGCTTCACGCTGACAAGTCAGTGAAGTTCTGCAGCATTTTTTAATTGTTTAGCATGATTATTCATTTGATTCAGTTTTTATGTCGGAAGGCATGAAAATAAGCGACATTCCTGCGGTTGATATGGTTTTAATTGTACTTGATCAAATCTATCCATTCCCACTGTTCAGACTAAAACACAGCTTAGAAATTATAATACTGATATTATAATATACAACATTGACAATATGTAGTTTAATAATATCATTATGTATCATATGCCATCGTATATATAATGAAAATCACTGATTTTAATATAATCAGCAATTATGTTTTATACATTTTAAAGGAAGGAAGAAAAGCTAAAACAAGAGAACTGGGAATCATTAGGAATCATTGGTTCATTCTGGTCTGTATTTTAAATGGTAATTCGCTTTATGACATGAACTGCTTCATTATTGTAACATCTAATGAATTTATCTGCTATTATTATTTAATGTTTGTTGTATTGTTATAGCCTTTAATGACGCATCAGAGCGCAGGTGAATTAGTGTAAAGCTACCAGCATAAGCTAAAGGGAAACGGGGAAGATTTTCATAATAAAAACTCTAATAGGCAGAACTGCAACCTTTTTCTATAATAATTCGTCATATTATAAATATTTTGTGTAAAACGCTTTTATGTGTTGAAAACACCTTTCTCTGCTCTTCCTCAGCTGATGACGCCTGGAAGCGATTACACCTGACATTTATTTGAAAGTCTGTGACGGATGTTAGCGCTGTAACGGTCCAGAAGTGACATCAGAGTGTCCGGTCAGAGGCAGGGCTGACCGGAGGACCGACAGGAGAATCGGTACCAGCGGGTCCGCTCTCAGACGGCTCAGCCGAACAAAGGCGGGACACGGGGATGATGGACGGGATCCTCGGCCAGGGCTGGAGCAGCAGCGGCGGGAAACTCGGCTCCGTTCTCGGTGTGAATGTGTGAATTTAACCGCTGACGAAGACAAGGCATCCTGCTCCTCTCCATCGCCTCCATCTTGGATGCTGGTGATGATGGAGCACATCCGGACTCCCAAGGTAGGTCCACGGACTCTCTTCTGTCTCGCTGATGTTTGATCTGTCTACCTGCCGGTCCTGATCCGGGGGCGGTTCCTATAAATCATCGTCCAATCTGACAGTATTCCCTTTTTAGGAATAATGGGAATGTCAGGAGAATCTAACGCAATGTCCGATAATGGATTCCTGGGATGAATCCTTCCGTTAAAAATGTAAATATTTTCTCAGATGCTTCTCTGCCAGGCAGACATCCCATAATGCTGGAAGACATGATTAGTGATCAATAATGATGGAGGATGATCACCTCTATCATGATGCTGCTTCTGCTGAAAGACTGTTTCCCTTCTTCAGGACCAATTCTTTTCATCCATCCATTCATCCATCTTTTCATCCATCTTTTCATCCATCCATTCATCCATCTTTTCATCCATCCATCCGTCGGTGAACTTCCTGTGTGACCAGTGAACTTCCTGTGTGCCCTGTCAGGTGGAGAACGTCCGTCTGCTGGAGCGTTCTTCAGGTCAAAGGTCAGCCACCTTGGGAACGCTCTACCTGTCTGCCACTCACACCATCTTTGTGGAGAACAACCCAGAAACCCGCAGGGAGACATGGGTAAGTCCTGCTCTGGTTCTGATCTGGTTCTGATCTGGTTCTGATCTGGTCCTGCTCTGGTTCTGATCCGGTCCTGCTCTGGTTCTGATCCGGTCCTGATCCGTCCTGCTCTGGTTCTGATCTGGTTCTGATCTGGTTCTGATCTGGTCCTGATCCGGTCCTGCTCTGGTTCTGATCCGGTTCTGTTCTGCCTGACCTACTGGTTCTGTTTGGGTTTCCCAGCGCAGCTGGAAGGAGCTCAGACAATCAGACATTTATTTATTTGATCATATATTTATTTAAAGGAGCCGTTTTCTCCAGGCAAAAAGGGCCATTTTATAGCATCATGTACATCAAATATGCCTTAAGAATCTAACTTTGTAATTTCTGGATCCGGATCTGGATCCGATCTGGATCCAGATCGGATCCAGAAAGGGAGTCGCAGGGAACCGCTGCTCTGTGAAGTTGAAGCTTGTTGCCCTGGAAACTGCAGCTAAGGGGAGGAGCTGCGCCCTGAAGGCGGAGCTTGGTCCACCCAAGCGATTTGCACATGGTTGCCATGGAGATCAAAGGATGTCTCACACATTCATGAAAGAATCAAATCAAAACTCCAGGTTGGTTTTTGTGAGGGATTTGCTCCAAACAGTCAAGTGGGTAAAACTTTAATACTGCCCTTTAATTTTGTCCCTCTTGGCTTTCCATACACCTTGTGGCTCACTAACCTGTCATCCTTTAGTGACCCATCTTGGTGTCTTTATGACCCCATCTTGGTGTCTTTATGACCCCATCTTGGTGTCTTTATGACCCCATCTTGGTGTCTTCATGACCCCATCTTGGTGTCTTCGTGACCTCGGCGGTCCTGACTTTGGGAACCTCGGCTCAGTTTGGCGTTTTGACTGGACCTTTGTAAGCTTGAAACCAGGTGACCCGTGTCCAGACAGACCGTGTCGCTGCGTCAGCTGCAGCAGGAAGTGATTGTCCAACATCCCAGAACCGATGAGTCGGGGCCACTGACTTCCTGTTTCTGTGTGTTTATGTTTCAGGTTCTGCACAGCATGGTCTGCGGCATGGAGCGACCGCCGGCCACGCCCACAGGAAGTCCTCTCGTCCTGCGCTGCAAGGACTTTCGGGTCTTCCAGCTCCTCTTCCCTCTGGAGCGCGACTGCCTGGAGGTCCACGCCTCCCTGACCCGTTTGTCCCGACCCGGTGAGTGTCTGTCTGGCTTCGGCCCGATCCGGCTTCCCGGTCTCCGTCCCAGCAGCCAGAACTTCCCCTGGTTCTTCTGGGTTTCTGAAAGTCAGGATCAGAATGATTGATGAAGAAGTCCTGGTGACATCTGGCTGCCTGGACGGAGGACAGCTGACCCGACCCGGCTGACCTTTGACCCTCCCTCTCAGTGCAGTACAGCGAGCTCTACTGCCTGTCCTTCAACCCAAACGCCAACAAGAAGGAGCGCGAGGAATCCTGGAGCTTCATCGACCTGAAGGCCGACTACAAGAGGATGGGCGTTCCCAACAACCTGTGGGTCGCCACGGCAGCCAACAGCGAGTACCGGGTCAGCAGAACCAGAACCTGCAGCTGCTCTCACATCAGCACAGACAAGCTCATAGATCAGAAGTTCTGATTCCAGAACCAGGAAGAACAAACCGGGTCCAATTGTAATTTTATACAAACACGTTCTTTCAAAAATGAAAAATAGATTTAGATGAATTTTGATAAAACAATAAATATCAGCTGCTTTGTCAGAAGTGGAACGAAATGAGTCCAGAACCATGAATCTGATCTGCAGAGACGATGTTTAACATGTCAACACGTCACAGGTTTAGTATCCGCATGGAGTCAGATTAACAGCTGATAAAACCTGAACTCAGTATGATAAAACTGAAACTGATAAAAACTCAACATTTAACTAATAAACACGAGCCAGCATGTGTGTGTGTGTGTGTGTGTGTGTGTGTGTGTTGTGTGTGTGTGTGTGTGTGTGTGTGTGTGTGTTGCAGGTGTGTGACACGTACCCCGCCGAGCTGTTTGTCCCGAAGTCGGCCACGCCCGCCGTCATTGTGGGCAGCTCCAGGTTCAGGAGCCGAGGTCGCTTCCCGGCTCTGTCCTACTTTCACCAGGACACGCTGGTCAGTGGCGCGCACACACACACACACACACACACACACACACACACACACTTTCAGCATCACCAGCTGCGTGTCGCCCCCTGCAGGCAGCGGTGTGTCGGTGCAGCCAGCCGCTGGCGGGATTTAGTGGCCGTTGCCAGGAGGACGAGCTGATGCTGCAGGCGGTGATGAAGGCCAACCCAGGAAGTGAGTTCATCTACGTGGTGGACACCCGGCCCAAGGTAACACACACACTCATACTCAGACATACACACGCTGAGGGCCGCTACAGCCTGTGTGTGTGCAGCTGAACGCCATGGCCAACCGGGCGGCGGGGAAGGGCTACGAGAGCGAGGACCACTACTCCAACATCCGGCTGCTCTTCATCGGCATCGAGAACATCCACGTGATGAGAAGCAGCCAGCAAAAGATTCTGGACGGTGCGTGGCGCTCTGCCGGCGCTCTGCCGGCGCTCTGCCGGCGCTGTGCCGGCGCTCTGCCGCCTCCTGCTGGCCCTCACTTCGCTCTGCTCTTCTTCTCCTGCAGTGGGGAAATGCGCGCGCCGTCCATGACCGACTTCCTGTGGGGGCTGGAGAGCTCCGGCTGGCTGAAGCACATCAAGGCGGTTCTGGACGCCGGCGTCTTCATTGCCAAGGTCTGAATTAACCAATAGGGTTAATTTATCTCACTCAGTTTCACTCTATATCCTCTGGGTCTGACCCGGTCCTGGTTCCGACCCTGTCCGTGTCTCTCTGTCAAGGCCGTGGCGGATGAAGGAGTCAGTGTTCTGGTCCACTGCTCAGACGGGTGGGACCGGACGGCCCAGGCCTGTTCTGTGGCCAGCATCCTGCTCGACCCGTTCTACAGAACCATCAAAGGATTCATGGTACCGGTCCGAATCCCGCTGGCTCCAGCATCTTCCTGTAACTCATACTCACCCGCTTTTTCTCCTCCAGGTGCTGATCGAGAAGGACTGGGTGTCCTTTGGACACAAGTTCTCTCACAGGTCAGTGAGCCGAGCCGGGTCAGGATCAGAACCAGGAAGCTCTAAAACCAGGACGGGATTCTTCCTGCCTGGTTCTGTCAGTACCCTGCGGGTAGCTCTCAGCGCGTGTCCCTCTGCAGGTACGGCCACCTGGACGGCGACCCGAAGGAGGTGTCCCCGGTTCTGGACCAGTTCCTGGAGTGTGTGTGGCAGCTGTCGGAGCAGTTCCCCTGCGCCTTCCAGTTCAACGAGCGCTTCCTGGTGGCCGTCCACTCCCACGTCTACTCCTGCCAGTACGGCACCTTCCTGGGCAACAGCGAGAAGGAGCGTCGAGACCTGAGGTACCGCCGGGCCCGACCCACACTGTGCCTGGAGGCCCCGGGACCGGCCCGGTTCCTGGAGGCCTCGGGACCGGCCCGGTTCCTGGAGGCCTCGGGACCGGCCCGGTTCCTGGAGCCCCCGGGACCGGCCCGGTTCCTGGAGGCCCCGGCCCGGTTCATAATGGTTCTGCTCTGGTCTCCAGGCTCCGTGAGCGCAGCCACTCGGTTTGGCCCCAGCTGTGGTCGGAGCGGTCCCGGTTCTCCAACCCGCTCTACAAGGCCGAGCTGAGCCAGAGTCAGGGCGTGCTGAGGCCCAACACCTCCCCCTACTGCTTCAAGTGAGGAACTGCGGCTCGGCCTGAAGCGTTACTGTCTGAATGGATGGAGCGGCGGGTTAACGGTGCTGCTTCTCTCCAGGATGTGGAAAGGCCTCTACAGCCACCTGGAGAAGGCCACGCCCCCTCGACAGTCACCTGCCGACTTCCTGTCTGCCGTCAGGGAGGAGTCCCAGCAGCTGGAGGAGGAGCTGACCAATCAGCAGGAGGTACCGGCCGGAGGGACCGCCCACCACTCCGAACAAGGCATACAGCACACAGACACACCTTTAACTAGGACACTGGGCTCCAGCATGGGCAACAGTGAGAAGCCGGCAGCTGGACCCGGACCAGCTGTGCTGGTTTTCAAAATAAAGTTCTGTTTGTTTTAGCAGTGAAAAAATATCTGGATGGCCAAACAATGAAATCTAGCCTCCAAGTTCTCATTAATGCACACTAACGCACTCTGAACCATTTCTATAAGTCATTTAAAAACACAAATAATTATTTCACTGTGTAGGAAAGTTACATAGGTTTTTTATGTGTTTGATTGTCTGACACCAACCAGAATGTTGCAAAAAGCTAAACTGATGATTCTGATTTTTCAATGACATCCAATTGTTTTACAAGTGATCATTAATGCTACTAATTAAACACTCAGAAGAAGAACGATCGCCGTCTCCTGGCAGTAAAGATGGCCGCCTAAATGGTACCGGAACAGCAACTGTTTGTCAAATTGGGTCGAGTTCAGGTGTTCGTGGTTCTTGCAGGTTCTCATGCTGATACCATCTGATCAGCCAGGTTCTGTTGGGCTTTTGAAGAACATGTGTGGTTCTGTCTGCAGAGGCTGGCGGCGCTCACCGGGGAGCCAATCAGATGGGAGAAGACAGCAGCGGCGCGAAGCAGCAGTAGCCGCCTCCCCGTCACACACAGCGGGCCGGACCCGCCCACCCGCTACTCTGGACCAATTGGCAGCTCCAAGCCAGCCAATCAGGGGGCTCAGAGAGTAGACTCCGCCCCCTCCGGGTCACCGAGGAGTCCGGACGTGGAGGACGACCTGGAGTCGGGCGTGGCCGACCTCAGCAGCCGCTCGTCCTGTGGTGGTGAAGACGGCAAGGACCCGGAGCTGGACTGAGGCTGGCCACGCTGCCGCCCGACTGGAAATAAGGAAAAACCAGAACCGGACCGGGTCAGAATCCAACCCTCATATAAACTGGTCGACTGGTTGAATGTCGCTCCGCTGGGTGGAGTTAACTCACAGCAACGCTTCAGAACCCGGCTCACTGAGAAACAGCCCATAATATGAACCCGAGATCACCATGGAGACGGAACCAGAACCTCCTGCTGGTTCCTCTTTGATCTGTGATTATTCAAAACTAAACGTTTTCACACCGTGGAGCAGATCTACATCTTCAGATCTGTTTGCAGATCCATGCCAGGATCTCTGTAGATCTATACATGTTGCTCTATGTTGTGTTTTCAGAATAAAAGCTCAGAACCTGCAGCTGGACTCACATCTCCATGGCAACTCACCGCCTCTTCCTCAGAACCCGGACCCGCCTCTTCCTCAGAACCCGGACCTGTGGTTGGTTTTGTATCGCCGACATTAAACCATCAATAAAGTTCTAATGAAGCTCTGATGTTCAAACAGAGATCTTCTCCAGAATGAATGGACTGGACAGACCCAGATCCTCCAGAACCGCTCCGGATCCTCCTCACTACAACAGCAGAACCCCAGTGCCCCCCCCCCCCCTTTGGCCAGCAGGAACAGGTCAGAGGTGAAAGTTGCATCACGTCAGGAGGAGCGGCCAGCAGACACGGTCCCCGGGTCGGGTCGGACCGTTCTGTGTCGGTCAGAAAACAAACAGATCAATGAGCAAAAATCTCTCTGGTTCCAGAACCACAGAACCCATTTAAAAGTTCGGGTTCTTTGACAGAACCGGTTCCTGCAGCTGCAACATATTTCTGGTCGTTTTTCACAACAGCTGCAGAGATCCGGGCTGAGATACAGAACCAGAAGGTCCAAATGTCACCTGACGTGAACTGGTCCGGATCTGACGAGTCGCTGTTAATCATCCATGGTGTTCCTCAAGGCTCCATTGTTGCCCCACTTTCATTATAAATTAAACAGTAAAAGCATCAGAGGGACGGCAAATAAATTTACATCAAGTATAAATTTATATTTTAGACTGAAACGTTTCTTCTGCCTGAACACCAGAGGTGATCAGAACCTTTTGGTTCTGACTCGACATTTAGCTGATTTTCATCATCTCTTTTCTTTTTAGTCATTTGAAATTCAGTTTTTTCTTTGAGAATGATTTGGAAATAATTGTTCGTGCGTCCAAAACCTTCTGGAGGAACCGGCAGGTTCTGGAGAAGAACCCAGAACCAAAGACAGAAGCATTATTTCCTGTTTTATTGATTTACAGTTCAGGAACATCAGACCAGATTTCCCAGCTGGTTCCGACCACCAGACCAGAGAAATAAAAAAAAAAAATTTAATCTTCTGCATGTTCTCATCCTGCGACCCGGTCCAGACGGTCCAGTTCAGGCTGCAGCGCCCCCTTCAGGAGAAGAAAAGTTCCTGGCAGAGGCGCTGCGTCTCCTCGGGACTGGACACCTCGTGGCCGATGGTCCGCGGGTCGCTGTAGATCTCAAAGTCGTTTCCACCCTGCAGGGGAGCAAGGAGCAGCAGGAGGTCAGGGGTTCTGCTGTGGAACCGGACCGGTCCAAACCGGACAACATTTCAACCAGAACAGAATCATCAACTAGAAAATACCATAATTTTTTATTTTTTATAGATGAGGATATGAAAGTTTCAGCTCCTTTTCTCTGAAAACCCCCAAAAACCCAAAGAGACATTCAGAATCTGCAGAGGTTCTGGTTCTGATTCCACAGAACCCGGCAGCAGAACGTTCTGCAGAGGTCGAAAGCAGTTGCACTATATACAACCCTGCACAAGATGGTGGCAGCATTATGCTGCGGGAAGATGGAAG
Source organism: Poeciliopsis prolifica (assembly GCF_027474105.1). NCBI lineage: Eukaryota > Metazoa > Chordata > Actinopteri > Cyprinodontiformes > Poeciliidae > Poeciliopsis > Poeciliopsis prolifica. The sequence continues at coordinate 82,800 of NW_026562581.1, read as the reverse complement.
GTTTTGTGGGATGGTATAGATCAGAGAAGGGTTAGGACGGCCTAGTCAAAGCCCAGATTCAGTGTGTGGACTTTCTGAGCTGCTGAAGAGAAACGGCAGCTGCAGAGGTCTGACCATAAATCAGGCCACACTTGTCAGATTTTTGTTTTTGAAGAAACGACAACACACTTCTCAATTAGTAGTTCTGTTCCAAATGTTGAAGCTGTTCCTGCAGCACCTTCAGACTGAACCGGGTCGGAACCGGGTCGGACCCGGAACGGTTCGGCGTTCTCACCGGTTTGGTTTTGTCTCCAAAGAAGTGGACGGTGGAGTAGTTGTCCTTGTCCACGATGTCCAGGCAGTAGCGCTTGTCCCAGCCGTCAGGGAAAACGTCGAAGCTGATCTGCCCTCCTGCAGAGGAACAACCGGATGGTCAGCCGATCCGGACCGGGTCGCCAGAAACCGGCCCGGATCGGTGGGCAGCAGACTCACCGATGGAAAACGACAACCCTTTCCCTCTGAACTTCTCCTTCAGCACAGAAACAAACTTCTCCCGGATCTTCTCTCTCTGAAGGAAAAAACACAAGCTGCTTTACGCTGCCGCTCCAGCGGGAACAGCAGCATGACGCAGTGAATTCTGGGAAACGCACGCGGTTCTGACCTGGTCCAGTTCGTAGAACTCCTGGCGCTCCTCCTGGCTGCAGCTGCGTCCGATCGGAGAGACGTTCAGCATCCCGTTCCGGAACTCGAAAACGTACCTCTGAGGAGAAAGGCTAACCGTTAGCTTCCACAGGCTAACTGTCAGCTTCCATTTCCTGATTGGTTGTTTCTATCAGAAACAACCAATCAGGGGCAGGGCCTTTGCGTCGTCAATCAGGCTTGTGTATGCTCACTTTTGGTCTCTGCTATTTTGCAGCATTTTCCCAGCCAGCAGTTAATTCTCTGTGCAGGACCATAGCATGGACTGAACTACTGAGCTACACTACAGCTGGTTCACTAATAGTCTGCCATGAATGCTACGGCTAGTTAGCGTAGCCACTGAAGACAGCAGATAAAACAGTTTTCTGGAACGGTAAGTTGACAAATTAGGGGAAAAAAAGACAGAAATTGTTGGAAAGCATAAAAATATCTAGATAAATATTTACATCACGTTCGGGACGGTACCTTTTCCTGGGCAGCTGGATCTTGGCCATGTAGTTCAGACAGAAGTTGATGAAATCCTGCAGCAGTTCTTCTCCCATGTGGGCCTGTATAGACTGAGAGACAGACGACACAGTTAGCTTCCCCAGTTAGCGCCCCCGAGAGGACATTTTGTGCACCAGGTGACTCACCTGGACGGAGTGCAGCTGTCCGTGTCTGTACGCCACCAGGCCGTTCTCGGCAAAAACATAGTCTGATTTCTGGATGACTGAAACGGAAAAACAGAAAGTCAAACCCAGAACGGCTAAACCTTCACCGCTGATCCCACTGAGCTCCTCTTCTTCCTCACCGTCGTCTCCCAGCTGCTCCTTGATCTTACTCAGGTCCGAGCCGCCAACCACTCCGACCCGAACCCGAGTCCTCAATTTCTCCAGGAAAGCCTTCATCTCTGGAGTCACTCTCTGGAAAAAGACAAACACCAGAGGGCGCTCTCATAACCTGACGGCTAGTAGAACAGGCCATGTTTAATGTTAAACGTGGAGGCGGGGTCAATGTTTAAAGGGGCAGGGTTATCTATTTTCCAGGCACATATTGCCCTTGTGGAACACCTTCATGTAGCTACATTACCTTCACTTGCTAAAACATTTCTATATACATCAAATATGACTTAAGAAATCTAACTTTGTAATTTCTGGAGCTGAGTGTGGGAGTCGCAGGGAACCGCTGCTCTGTGAAGTTGAAGCTTGTTAGCCTGGAAACTGCAGCTCAGAGGAGGAGCTGCGCCCTGAAGGCGGAGCTTGGTCCACCCAGATGTTTCGCACAGCTGAATGGTTCCCATGGAGATTAAAGGATTTCTCAAACAAGCATGAAAGAATCAAAGCAAAACTCCAGGTTGGTTTTTACATAACTCAATGCAATGCTCAAAAAAGTTAATTTCATGCAATAGTTGCTCTTTAACACAATAAAACCCTCACGAACAGTAATTTCTAATAGATTTGATGTCAAAGAATGAAAGCTGCTGCAGGTTTAGCTTACAGAGAAGACTTTCTTTTGTTAATGTACTTTTCTGGATTAAAAATAAGTTAAATGTTTCCTAATTCTTAGCAGCTGTATTTATTTGCAACATTTCCTCTAAAACTATCAGGCTGATCGGATGTTTCTGATCATCTGTAGGCAGAACACAAAGGCCTGGGATTCAATGCTACTTTACATCCATAACAGTCTTGTCAGTTGTTATTTTATTAATCTTAGTGTTGAAACAAGCAGTCTAATAAACTAACAGACAGACTTTGTTCAGTTCGAACAGGGACAGAACTGACCAGACCAGTTAAACTGACTGATCCAGGTTTAGCAGTTAGCAGAATGCTAGCGGAAATGCATGGAAACTGGGGCTTCGGGTCGAACTCATAATAAACACATTAAATGCTTTTTATTGGTTGATCATATGACAACAGTTTAAAATGACTAGACAGCCATATATTTTAGGGTAAAGCTAAATACTTTGGCTAAATTCTCTGAAGGGGTTTAAAACTACAAGGGAGTTCAGCTTTTGTGTTCCGCCAGATACTTCCTGTTACATGTAAACGCTAGTAAATCGTTCCGTGTTTATAAAGATAAACAATAGAAAACATCAAATATACTTATTTAAAATTTGTGTAAATAAGTTTATGTAAACAGCGAGAGTTTATCTTTTTAAATGGAACCATGTGTTTTATGTTTCCCGGAAGCTCGTCAACAGGCGGACAGCGTCGGGACGTGGAGCCGGAAGTCGCTCGAGCATCTGCGACGTGTTTCTATGAACGCAGGTGTTTGTTGGTGTTTACCTGTCTCGCGGCCGTTAGCGTGCCGTCCACATCAAAGAGGCACAGCGTGCGCGTGTCCGCGGTGTTCTGGCTCATTCTGTCCTTCCGGTCAATCCGCTCCCTGCCGCCCGGCGCGCGGCTGCGTGCGGCTCTCAGAGAAGCTGTGACTCCCCGCCGGCTCGGCTCTGCCCAGAGCTACATCCCAGGACTCAGCGACAAACTCAGGAAAACGTGCGGACCAGCTCCTCCTGTACGGGAGCTCCAGCCAATGGCAGCGGGCGTCACGTGACGGCCCCGGGCGTTGATGCCGCGGTGAGTCGGCCTCATTTGGGTCCAGCAGAACCGGAGGAAGGTAACGTTTATGTAGTATTTTTAAAACAAACTTTTTTTTATTGTATCTGCTCAGCAAGAAACAAAAACTATTACAATTTTATACAAATCAATAAAATAGACTTTTGTAGAAAACGGAAATTATAGCGTAAATACAAAACAGTTTATTTCATGACATGAGTACAAAACAAGGTCAAAAATATGTTCTCTCATTTGGGCTGCAAGGTGTGACTTTCAGTAGAAGCAGATTAATAATTCCTCTAAAATTAAGATGAATGCAAAATCTATTTCTGAACTGGACATTTTTACACATGTTGCTTTAAAAGATGAAAACTGTTTTCCAGGCCAGATTTACTCCATTCTAGAATTGACCCCCGGGGGCAACAATCCTTCACAGGGTCACAAATGGCCCCCAGGCCACACTTTGGACACTCCTGTCCTGCAGCAGCTCTTTCTCCTTCTGAACCACAACTGGAATGAATTTGTGTCTGGAAGCTGAAAGCAACAGTTCAGTTCAATTAAAACAAATCATCCAAAATGAATAAATAAAAGATACTGTGGGAAGGAAAGATTTCCAGTAGCAGTCAGTGTTGCAGCAGATCTGAATATGCCTCTGATTAAAGCGCTGTTGCTGTGTGACATGGACGACATGGATTACTGCACCTGCTGATCCAGATCCTTTGGTTTTGCTTTTGTCCACCATGATGGATGAAAGAGTTGGTTTCAACTTCCTTCTTCTGACAAAGTTCAGGTATTAATTTGAGCTTCTGGTGAAGCTATTCAGCTGCTCCCATAGCCGACCTTGTTGTCCAATCATGGCGACTGTCTGAAGTAAAACTGTCAGAGCTAAACTCCTTCAAGCTGCAGCATTCAGACAGAGCAACACCTGCCACCAGCGGGGGCGCTGTTCTGGTTGAAGGCTTTTGAATCCGGATTTTCCTTCGTTGGGTCTGATCCATTTCCCAGGAGCACAGCAGCTGGACCTTAACCTGAGGAAGCGCCATCTGGCTTCCTCAATCACAAACACACAAGTTTACAGTCACACTGGCGCCACCTGAGGTGAAACCAGGTATTACAGCAACTCCCTGGTCCTGGTTCTGGTTCTGGTTCTGGCTCTGGTTCTGGTTCTGGTCCTGGTTCTGGTTCTGGTTCGGCTCTGGTCCTGGTTCTGGTCCTGGTTCTGGTCCTGGTTCTGGTTCTGGTTCTGGCTCTGGCTCTGGTCCTGGTTCTGGTTCTGGTTCTGGCTCTGGCTCCGGTTCCCATTCCGCCTCCGGTACCGGGTCTGGCTCCGGTTCTGGTTCTGGCTCTGCTTCTGGTTCTGGTTCTGGCTCCGCCTCCGGTACCGGGTCTGGCTCCGGTTCTGGTTCTGGCTCTGCTTCTGGTTCTGGTTCTGGTTCTGGTTCTGGCTCCGCCTCCGGTACCGGTCTGGCTCCGGTTCTGGTTCTGGCTCTGCTTCTGGTCTGGTTCTGGTTCTGGCTCCGCCCGGTACTTGGTTGGTCCTGGTTCTGGTTCTCGCTCTGGTTCTGGTTCTGGTTCTGGCTCCGCCTCCGGTACCGGGTCTGGCTCCGGTTCTGGTTCTGGCTCTGCTTCTGGTTCTGGTTCTGGCTCCGCCTCCGGTACTTGGTCTGGTCCTGGTTCTGGTTCTCGCTCTGGTTCTGGTTCTGGTTCTGCTTCTGGCTCCGGTTCCGGGTCTGGCTCCGGTCCTGGTTCTGTCTCTGGTTCTGGTTCTGGCTCCGGCTCTGGTACCGGGTCTGGCTCTGGTTCTGGTTCTGTCTCTGGTTCTGGTTCTGGCTCCGGCTCTGGTACCGGGTCTGGCTCTGGTTCTGGCTCTGGTTCTGGCTCTGGTTCTGGTTCTGTCTCTGGTTCTGGTTCTGGCTCCGGCTCTGGTACCGGGTCTGGCTCTGGTTCTGGCTCCGGTCCTGGTTCTGGTTCCTGCTCCGGTTCCGGGTCTGGCTCTGGTTCTGGTTCTGCCTGGGAGGAAGGATCTGCGCTGCTTTGTGCTTTTGGGATGAAGCAGCTCTGCAGAGGATGTGTATCAGTGATGACTGTACTCAGCTTCCCTAAGTAAAGGTTAAAGGTTAAATGATTCTGGCTTCCACCACAGATCTTATCTAACCACTTCCACTCAGCTGCAGATAAACTGACATCATGCTGAAGCCAAATATCTAAACAAACATCTAAAATAATATTAGTTAGAAAAATAAAAAACATTCTCAGGATAAAAAACATGGAATTAGATTTTAGACTCCACCAAATTAAAATCAGTCTCAAACATGTAATTAAATAGTAAGTAAATTAAATTTGAATAAAAACATAATCTATGGTCATTTGTTTTCAGGAAGCATATATTGGGTTTACTTCATAAAAACATTATTTAATTTGTCCATTTGTTTTATTTTGCAACATTTTATCATTTAAATGGAAACGTGTGACAAAAAAAACTACTTTCCACCTGCAGTCCCTGGACAAGATGATGACGATTTAATATAAATGAATGCCATATCTGCAATGAATCATTGTTCATATTTCACTAAAAATAAGTTGACCAATCAGTGATAGAATCTGATATTAATTCTTCCAGTTTGCCTGAACTTCATAATTTGTGTTGCTGCTGTTTCTAAACTGTGGAAAATGTCAATAAAATCTGATAAAATCACATCATTGATTCTGAGACATTAAAAGTTATGCAGGTTTCTAATGCAGAAAGTTCTCCTGTAGCAGTCTGTCTTACAGTGAGTGAGAAAACCTCTGACTGAAGACACTGGCAGTCTCATGTATAAATGTTCTTAATTTTATGAGAACTTGTTCTTTTCATCTCCAGACGTTCAAACAGCCCTGAAATGCAAAGCTACTCGCTAATTCCTTTGTTTAGTCCACATTCAAGATGGCTGCTCCCTCACCATCACTAGGTGTGCTCTTTTTCTTGTCCTAACTGATCCAGTTTTTTTGAGAAAACATTGTTTAATCAACTTCCAGCTGTGATTTAAAGACACTGAATGCATTTTTCATGCAGCTGCTTTTAAATTTCTCCACATTTTCCTGCGTGTGGTTTGATGATCACCACAGACGCTCCGCTCTGGTTTCTTAATGTGGATTTTAGTCGATAACCTGGTTTCAGTTTCTTTGAGGCTGCAGAACATCATCAGAGTTTACCATGCAAATAGAAGATATCCAGATTGTTTTATCTTTTGCAAACTAAGCTGGGGGAGGGTTGCATTCTTAATTAACGATGACTAGATTTTTAAGCAGCCATTTGCATGAACAAAAGAGAAGCTGGTGAGGTTCTTGTTTCATGTGGCCCACCCCCTTCTCAGCAGGAACAATGAGCCACCAGTCCAGACCCGGTCCAACTCTTCAGAGTAATCATGAAGCAAGTCAGACTCTGACACCCAGACAAACTTTGGTTTGCTTGTGCGTTCATTGAGACCTGAACAATGTCATTTTATCAGTTTCATTGACAAACTCCTGTCCTGTAGATATCATCACCACAGAGGATGAAACTGAGTTTAAAAATAAAGACAGTTGTTGATTTGGGGCATATGAGGAACGAAATGAAAAGAGTCACTCTGAGCATAGATCAGCTATTAAATTAAATTCACAGATGAAGTTTGAAGATGACTTCAGCGCAGCTCATATCAGGTTGGCCACTGCAAAACAGAACCGAAACCGGGGCTGAGAGTAACTGCTGCGGCTTCGTGTCACCCGACTCCTGTTTCAAAAAACAACAAACGGTCGAGGCAGCAGAGAACGACATTTTTTTTATCTCCTTCAGCAGCTGCAAACAAAGGGCGATTCCTTTTCGCGCCGTATGTTTAAAAGTCCAGCACAGCCAATCAGCGATGGGATAGAGCACACAAAACATGAAGGCGCTCCTTAAAGGAATTCAGCCAATCACAGCTCAGAATGAGTTCTGTGCCCCCAGCGTTTATGTTTAAACGCTTGATTTCTGACCAATCAGAGGGGCAGGGGGCGGAGCTGCAGAACCAGTTTTAGGCAGTGAAACAGTTGCGCTTTCTTCCTCATTCAGTCGTTTACAGCTTGTGTCGGAGAGAACAGGTAAGAGACGCTGTTTTGGGCTAAATCAGCGGGTTTTTCCGCTACATTCGCGTTAAATAAGTGTTTAGGTTGTTTTGTTGTCATTAATCCGCCCTTGTCCAGCTGAAGCTCGGGAAGCGAACTTTCTGCGGCCTTTTTGGCCCAGAGTGAAAATCTCCGCGTAATTAAAACGAACTTCTTAATAAAGTTATCGGCGTCGGTTTCTGCGGACGGAAACGGGTAACTGCAGTTTGCGCTGTGTTTGGAGTGGGAGTTGCTGCGGAGCAGGCAGTTGAAACGCCATTTGGCTGCGCAGCGCAAACACGACGGAAAGTCCGCAGTTTGCGCCTGAAACGGGCCGCGGGTCCTTCCTGGCGCGGTTCCGTGTGTTGTGGTGTCAGTCCGAGCCCGTATGGAGCTGCTGCGTTCAGGAACTGGACCGGGCGGTTCTGCAGGGGAACTTTTGGCGCAGTTGGGCGGTTTAGGCGGGAAGATACAAAATGGAGTCGCGTCTTTTTGTCCCGAAGAGCCAGAAATCCGATTAGCGTCTGAAGACGCCTCCTCCCGGCGTCTGGCTGGCTGCGCCATTAACATGTAACACTCAGTAAGTACAGGTCAAAGGTCACTTTAAACAACACCTTATAAGGGTTATGATGACTTTTAGGGGGTTGGAAGGTAAACACTGATTCTTATCAGGGGTGTTTACATTATTTTCTTCATAACGTTTCAATTAATGCGAGACTTATTCAGAGAAAATTAAAATACATCTCAGTGAAATATGAAAAGTTTGGGTTTGACATGTAATGAGAAAATATAAACTTGGTACCTTTTTAAGTACTGAAATAAGTTATAAAAACACATGAAGATCTGAGTTTAAACTCATATTAAAGCATTTAAAACATCTTTAAAAGCTCGGCTCCTCAGAGGCTAATGCTAATCATTCAGGTTGCCACTTTTCCCACTCTCTCATATTTCTTCTCTTTAAAGAGTAAGCGCTGCCATGACAAAGGACCCCAATAAGCCCAGAGGGAAGACCTCTGCCTACGCCTTTTTTGTTGCAACCTCCGCGAGGAGCACAAGAAGAAGCACCCAGGAACCAGCGTCAACTTCGCAGAGTTCTCCAAGAAGTGCTCAGAGAGATGGAAGGTAAGTGGCGCTGACCTGAGCGTTTCCCAGTAAACTGGGAAATCAGGAGGACTAAAATGTTTTGTTTTGAAAGACTATGTCGGCCAAGGAGAAAGTGAAGTTTGATGAGATGGCCAAGAACGACAAGGGTTACGACGAGAGATGAAGTCCTACGTTCCCCCGAAAGGAGCCAAGAAGAGCAAGAAGAAGAAGGACCCCAACGCACCCAAAAGACCTCCGTAAGTCGGTGCTCTGATCCGCTCTGTTAGAGTCTTTCTGGTATTTATACGTCCATCTCGATGTCTGCAGCTCCGCTTTCTTCGTCTTCTGCTCCGACCACCGTCCCCGGATCAAGGAGGAGCATCCCGGCATCTCCATCGGCGACATCGCCAAGAAGCTGGGCGAGCTGTGGGCGACGCAGGGCACCAAGGACAAGGCGCCGTACGAAGCCAAGGCTGCCAAGCTGAAGGAGAAATACGAGAAGGTAGGCACCAGATGAGGAACCAGCTAACAGGAAGGTAGCGTGACTAACAGGAAGCTAACGGCTCTTCCTCCTCTTCCTGAAGGATTGCCGCCTACAGAGCCAAAGGCGGTTCAGGGAAGAGCGACGCCGGGAAGAAGAGTGGCCCGGCCGGCCCCCGGCCAAGAAGGTCCAGCCTGCTGACGACGACGACGATGATGACGACGAAGATGATGAGGATGACGATGATGATGATGATGACGATGATGAATAAATGTCATGTGAAAGGATGTGAAGTTTGCGATGCATTGTTCAGCTTAAACCTGTTTTTTTTTTGTGTGTGGATGATTGCAACATTTAGCCTGCTGTCCCTGGTTCTGGTCCGGTTCTGCCGGACCGGGTCTCCTCCTTTCATTCAGGGATTTAGTTTCTAGCCTCCCTTTAGTCCATGTCTGTTTCTACTGAACTCGGGTTGTTCCACCTTGCGAACGGCGCTGAACTGGACTGAAGCGCCAGCGGACGGCAGGAAGACATTTTGTTTTTTAAAGCTTGGTTCTGGAAGCACTGCGTTCGGTTCCAGTGGTGCCGTTTTCTTTCCCACTGTCGTTTTACCACCAGGATGTTTCTGTAGCTTCATTAAGACGTTGGCAGCCATTTTTAAAGTGGAACTTTGAAACCTGTAGAACGAATTTTTTTTTATAATAAAATTTTGTATATTATAACTGGAGTTTGTGATTATTCCACATGTTCAACTTTCTGTCAGATCTGCTGAATAATAAACAGGAATTTAATATCTAAACTGTTTCTGCTGCATGTTTTAGTTTTGGCTGTGTCCCATGCATGGCTGGAAAGAATCCAGAGGAGCAACTCGCAGCAAACTACTGGAAAGTTTGCTGGAGGGAAAACCTTTAAATTTGGACAGCTGGTAGAGCGACTGGTTGACAGCAGCTCACCCCAAACGTCTTCAACCTGGATTCTCTGGCTGAAACTGGTTATAATCAGTGCTGAGTTTAATTTGTTTAGAGTTCAGGTTAAAAAGTAAATGAAACCTGGGGACCAAATCTGCTGCTGAGGCCTCGTCCCACCTGGAGCTAAATGTAACCACTGATTTTATTGAGAAGTTGTGAAGGATTTGGACTTTATGTTGATCTGTGCCTGACGCTCCCAGCAGCCAATAGTTGTTCAGTAGCGGCCATCCGATGGGCCAATCAGAGGCGCCGCTGCCTTGGTCCCGCCTCCTTTGGACGACGCCGAGCCGCGGCGACAGCGGGGCTTCATTCAGCACCTGAGAGCTGCGGCCTGCTGGCACCTGACGGTAAGACCGGAACCAGAACCAGAACAATCATGAACACAGCGCGAAGCGGAGACGGAGCAGATGCTAGCCGCGCGTCCGCCGCGCGTCCTCCGCCGCGCCGCGAGTCCGCCGCCTGTTCGTCGTGCGTCCGCCGCGCCGCCGCCGCTTGTGCGCCGCGCGTCCGCCGCGCCGCCGCCGCCTGTTTGCCGCGCGTTCGCCGCGCCGCCGCCTGTGCGCCGCGCAGAGGATTAGTTGGTGTCGCTCAGACCTGTTGCCGGTTCTGCCTCCTCCCGAATCCGCCCTCAGTGATTCGGTTCAACCCGAACCCGTCCGGTCGCGAGCAGAACCGTCTTTGTCACGAGTGAGTTGGTGCAGTGTGACACAGGGAGGATGTCTGGATGGAAACCCAGACACCCGAACCAGTCCTTCCAGAACCGGGCCCGTTTCATGGCTCTGGATGCTGCTGGGGTTCTGGTCTCATCTGCAGGAAGAACTGGGTTTACTGGAAATGCGCAGTTGGAATGAATCATCACGGAACCGGCGGGGCGGACCAGAACCGGGTCCAGCTGAGGTCCATAAACTCCAGCTTCAGAACAGAACACGCTGAAGGATCCAAGCTGAAGGCTAGGATGATCCAAACCCGACCAGAACCTCAACAACATGAGGGCTCTGGACTGAACCGGGCCTGTAGAACCTGGTCCGTCCGCGTTCCCACTCTGACCCAATCGGGGAACGATTGGAGTTTCCAAAACCTGCTGATTCTGTTTTTTGTCTGAAAAGTAGCTTAATATGAGCGCAGCGATTAGAAGGCGATAAATTGTCCCAGAAGTTATTGTGATAAACGATAATATTGTAGTTTGGAGACCATTTTCCAGCAATATACTGATATTGGCATAATAATGCGCATTGTCAAAGATCAACAAACCTTTAACATTGGAACCGGAAGACATTTTAAATAAATAAATAAAACAACAAATGAAAATTGTTCTACATATAGAATGTCGGGTTGAGACCAAAACTGCAGACCGAAAACTTGGATCATCTGTATTTTGGTTTTGGCAGGAAGAAAAAAAGATCATTATTCCCAAATGAATCGTTTGTGCCTGAATGATGCGTGCTGCAGATGATGTCTGATTGTTTCAGCATGAAATTTAAAACATGACTCTTCAGACTGCAAACACTTTGAAAATTAGTTACTTTTGTTTGCTTGAACAATAAAAACAACTGATTATATTTACAGTAAGCGCAGATTAAATATGTGAAACAACAGAAATATGAATGATTCTGTGCCAATGTGAACATTTATTGAGTTTGTTGGGCCTGTGATGGTTTAGGGGAAGGGTCAGAGTTCACGCTGCTTTGTGCACCGAGGATCCAGCAGTTTGTCACTGAAGAAAGATCCAGAAATGAATGAAAATAATCAGAAATATGTCATGGGGAAGAGTAAAGCAAGAGCATTAAAGTCATCCAGAATAGTAAAAGTGTTGAGGTGGGTCAGCGCTGTTAGCCGCCCTGATTCTGATAATGAAGAGAATCTGCATGGAAATCAGCCGATTTGCACCTGACAAGACGAGGTCAGGGAAAACTGGCCTGCAGGTGTTTGAAGATTACCTTTGATTGATAAATGGTTTCATCCACAGCAGCATCAATCAGCTGGTGAAATGAAGAGAGAGGCAGATGTGCAACAGGTGCCATGCATCAGCAGTAGCCGAACGTTAGCAGCAGCAGCCGAGCGTTAGCAGCAGCAGAGCGTTAGCAGCAGCAGACCGTTAGCAGCAGCAGCCGAGCGTTAGCAACAGCAGAGCGTTAGCAGCAGCAGCAGAGCGTTAGCAGCAGCAGAGCATTAGCATCAGCAGCCGAGCGTTAGCAGCAGCAGAGCATTAGCAGCAGCAGCTGAGCGTTAGCAGCAGCAGCCGAGCGTTAGCAGCAGCAGAGCGTTAGCAGCAGCAGCCGAGCGTTAGCACAGCAGAGCGTTAGCATCAGCAGCCGAGCGTTAGCAGCAGCAGCCGAGCGTTAGCAGCAGCAGAGCATTAGCAGCAGCAGCAGCTGAGCGTTAGCAGCAGCAGCCGAGCGTTAGCAGCAGCAGAGCGTTAGCAGCAGCAGCCGAGCGTTAGCAACAGCAGAGCGTTAGCATCAGCAGCCGAGCGTTAGCAACAGCAGAGCGTTAGCATCAGCAGCCGAGCGTTAGCAGCAGCAGCCGAGCGTTAGCAGCAGCAGAGCATTAGCAGCAGCAGCTGAGCGTTAGCAGCAGCAGCCGAGCGTTAGCAGCAGCAGAGCGTTAGCAGCAGCAGCCGAGCGTTAGCAACAGCAGAGCGTTAGCATCAGCAGCCGAGCGTTAGCAACAGCAGAGCGTTAGCATCAGCAGCCGAGCGTTAGCAGCAGCAGAGCATTAGCAGCAGCAGCTGAGCGTTAGCAGCAGCAGCCGAGCGTTAGCAGCAGCAGAGCGTTAGCAGCAGTAGCCGAGCGTTAGCAGCAGCAGCCGAGCGTTAGCAGCAGCAGAGCGTTAGCAGCAGCAGACCGTTAGCAGCAGCAGCCGAGCGTTAGCAGCAGCAGAGCGTTAGCAGCAGTAGCCGAGCGTTAGCAGCAGCAGAGCGTTAGCAGCAGTAGCCGAGCGTTAGCAGCAGCAGAGCGTTAGCAGCAGCAGAGCGTTAGCAGCAGCAGCCGAGCGTTAGCAGCAGCAGAGCGTTAGCAGCAGCAGCCGAGCGTTAGCAGCAGCAGACCGTTAGCAGCAGCAGACCGTTAGCAGCAGCAGCAGACCGTTAGCAGCAGCAGCAGACCGTTAGCAGCAGCAGACCGTAAGCAGCAACAGCAGAGCGTTAGCAGCAGCAGAGCATTAGCAGCAGCAGCCGAGCGTTAGCAACAGCAGAGCGTTAACATCAGCAGCCGAGCGTTAGCAACAGCAGAGCGTTAGCAACAGCAGAGCGTTAGCATCAGCAGCCGAGCGTTAGCAGCAGCAGAGCGTTAGCAGCAGTAGCCGAGCGTTAGCAGCAGCAGAGCGTTAGCAGCAGCAGACCGTTAGCAGCAGCAGCCGAGCGTTAGCAGCAGCAGAGCGTTAGCAGCAGTAGCCGAGCGTTAGCAGCAGCAGAGCGTTAGCAGCAGTAGCCGAGCGTTAGCAGCAGCAGAGCGTTAGCAGCAGCAGAGCGTTAGCAGCAGCAGCCGAGCGTTAGCAACAGCAGAGCGTTAACATCAGCAGCCGAGCGTTAGCAGCAGCTGAGCGTTAGCAGCAGCAGCCGAGCGTTAGCAGCAGCAGAGCGTTAGCAGCAGTAGCCGAGCGTTAGCAGCAGCAGCCGAGCGTTAGCAGCAGCAGAGCGTTAGCAGCAGCAGACCGTTAGCAGCAGCAGCCGAGCGTTAGCAGCAGCAGAGCGTTAGCAGCAGTAGCCGAGCGTTAGCAGCAGCAGAGCGTTAGCAGCAGTAGCCGAGCGTTAGCAGCAGCAGAGCGTTAGCAGCAGCAGAGCGTTAGCAGCAGCAGCCGAGCGTTAGCAGCAGCAGAGCGTTAGCAGCAGTAGCCGAGCGTTAGCAGCAGCAGCCGAGCGTTAGCAGCAGCCGAGCGTTAGCAGCAGCAGACCGTTAGCAGCAGCAGCAGACCGTTAGCAGCAGCAGCAGACCGTTAGCAGCAGCAGACCGTAAGCAGCAACAGCAGAGCGTTAGCAGCAGCAGAGCATTAGCAGCAGCAGCCGAGCGTTAGCAACAGCAGAGCGTTAACATCAGCAGCCGAGCGTTAGCAACAGCAGAGCGTTAGCAACAGCAGAGCGTTAGCATCAGCAGCCGAGCGTTAGCAGCAGCAGCCGAGCGTTAGCAGCAGCAGCCGAGCGTTAGCAGCAGCAGCCAAGCGTTAGCAGCAGCAGCCAAGCGTTAGCAGCAGCAGAGCGTTAGCAGCAGCAGAGCATTAGCAGCAGCCCAGCGTTAGCAGCAGCAGCCCATCGTTAGCAGCAGCATCCAAGCGTTAGCAGCAGCAGCTGAGTGTCAGCAGCAGCAGAGCGTTAGCAGCAGCCCAGCGTTAGCAGCAGCAGCCAAGCGTTAGCAGCAGCAGCAGAGCGTTAGCAGCTGCAGCTGAGCGTTAGCAGCAGCAGCTGAGCGTTAGCAGCAGCAGCTGAGCGTTAGCAGCAGCAGCTGAGCGTTAGCAGCAGCAGCTGAGCGTTAGCAGCAGCAGAGCGTTAGCAGCTGCTGAGCGTTAGCAGCAGCAGCTGAGCGTTAGCAGCAGCCCAGCGTTAGCAGCAGCCCAGCGTTAGCAGCAGCCCAGCGTTAGCAGCAGCAGCTGAGAAGGCCAAGCTCAGCAGAGATTAATTCAATCTGCTCTGTAATCATCTTAGCCTGCAGCCTGGAGCCGTCTGCGTGTTTGCACATTAAAAACTGCAGGAACGTTCTGGAGCTCTTCTGGTTTTATTATGAATCTGGAAGGAACAGAAAACAACCAGCAGGAAAACTGAACCTGTAAATAACGACGACCAGAAAACAGAACAAATAGTAAAACTTGCAGCTGAAGGATGCAACAAGCTATTACTTTAGGTTTTGATTAATTAATCAATTCATTTTGACTTTTCATCAGATTTAACAAATGTTCTGCCGATTTGTCATGAAAACATTTTTTATACAATATCAGAAGAAAGTTTGTTGAGTATTAGTTGATTGACTGATTAATAATTGGTTTGCAAAAGGTTTTATTTTTAATTGATGATGTTGTTTCAGCTGTTGATCTTTTTCAGAGACGATTCATTGACTGCTAAATTAGTCGGCGATAATTTGAATAATCAATTCATCCGATTAATCGTTTGTTGGCTTCCGCTAACTGAAGCCAACAAACATGACCTGGTTGTCCTTCCCTCAGATTCATGTGCTCATATTCATGCGTTATGTGTTCATCTTGCGGCTGCTGATGGCGGCGGCTCGTCCAGCTCTCTGCAGGTGAGGATGGCCAAGGTGAAGCAGGTGGGCCTCCTGGCCGCCGGCTGCCAGCCCTGGAACAAAGACGTGTGCGCCGCCAGCGGAGACCGCTTCGCCTACTGCGCTACGTTAGCCATCTACGTCTACCAGGTGAGTTGATGAGGCCCTGTCCCTTCATTCATTCATTCATTCATTCATTCATATCACATATTCAAACAAAATATTTATTCAGCAAAGAAATCCAGATAATTAGCTTCCAAAGTTGTAATTAGCTAATTAGCTCACTATTAGCTCAGCTCTTGTTGTGGTTGCGTCCTTCCGGTTATTGGGAAGTGATTTTGGCATATTAGCCAAATATTTATCTTGCTAATTAATGTTTAGTTTGAAACATTTATGAATGAATGATTTAAAAAAATGAACCGTCAGTTTTTTTATTTTGTGACATTTGTGTTAATTTGAGCTAATTAACCCAAATTACTGGTGTTAATGTTAACTATGCAACTTTCCTAACGCCTCATAATTTCACAGAGATCTTTAAAAGTCAATTTGAGAATTATCAGCGAACCTGCCGCCGTCTCCAGCGGTCGTCGTTTGTCTGTTGAAGACACAACTTCATGTTTGTGATTAGATTCCTAAATTTATGTCCCAAAAGTCGCAGCACATTATGTTTTCAAGTGAACATCATTGGATAAAATTAGATTTTTGTTGTAAGTGAAGTATAACTAAAAATTTGAGCAGGATGGATCAAACGTGATTCAGAAAGATCTTCTCTGACGGCTCCTCACCTGTCTGAAGACTCCCTGGCTCACCTTTGACCTTGTAAAGCAGATGTCTGTTTGTGTGCAGCTGGACCAGCAGTACAACGAGTTCAAGCTGCGCTCCATCATGTCGGAGCACAAGAAGACGATCACGGCCATCAGCTGGTGTCCAGACAACGCCGACCTGTTCGCCTCCGCCTCCGCCGACAACCTGCTCATCATCTGGAACGTGGCGGAGAAGAAGGCCGCCGCCCGGCTGGACAGCACCAAAGGTAGATGACCGACCGGGACTCTGACCTCTGACCTCTGACCTCTGACCTCCGTCCTCTCCAGGCATCCCCGTCTCCGTCAGCTGGTGCTGGAACTCACCGGACGGCGTGGCGTTCGTGTCGCAGCGCGGCCCGCTGTACGTCTGGGACTACCGAGGGTCCGACGCCGCGGTCACCGTCCACAAGGAGGCGCACTCCTTCCTGTCGGACATCTGCCTGTTCCGCTGGCACCCGAGCAAGAAGGGCAAGCTGGTGTTCGGACACACCGACGGCAGCCTGTCCGTCTTCCAGCCCGGTCAGTCCAGGTCCAGTTCACCCCTCAAGAGTCTGCATTCATTTGTCTAGTTTGTTTCGTGGGTTTGGTGGTTGTCAGCTTGAGAAACACTCATCGAGAGAGAATGACCTTTGACCTCTAACCTGTGGGGTCTGCAATGAAGCGCTGGGTTTGGACAGTAAGCTTGTCGTCGTAACTTCGTAGTCTGCAGCTTACATTTTAGACTTTCAGATATCTAGACGGTAATCATGAAACTGATTTTATGATAACTCAGCCTGCCGTACCTGGTTGTTCCTTTGAGCTTTGACCTTTAACCTCTACAGTTACATGGTTCTGTAAAAACTGTCAGAAAACAGGGACGTTCTGATACTAGAGGTTAGAATTTGTACTTTTGAATACTTGAGTATTTTAATAAGTAACTTTCGCTTGTAGCTGAGTAGCAATACTTTTACTCGAGTACTTTGCACTCCACTGGTCATTTCTCTGACCTCTGACCTTGGGCTGAGCCTTCTCTCAGACTGGGGGATGATACACTTTGTATGACCTTTGACCCCTTCTGAGCATTTCGACTTCCTGCCCTGCGTTTCCTGACTGACCTCTGACCTCTGCCGTGTGTCCAGGCAGTAAAAGCCAGAAGCACGTCCTGCGTCCAGAGGCCCTGGAGGGGACGGACGAGGAGGACCCGGTCAGCGCCCTGGAGTGGGACCCTCTGTCCGTCGACTACCTGCTCGGTCCGGTTCCGACCCGAAGCCTCAGCGCAGACGCAGCCTCGGGTTCTGATCGGGTTTCTGATCGGGTTCTGACCCGCTGTCTTCTTCTTCTGCAGTGTCCAACCTCCACAACGGCGTGCGGCTGGTGGACAGCGAGGGACTGTCCTGCATCACGTCCTTCTGCTTCCCGTCCGCCGCCGCCTCCGTCCAGTGCCTGGCCTGGGTTCCCTCGGCTCCGGGGATGTTCATCACCGGGGGTGAGAGGCGCTGCAGGACCCTGGCTCTGAATGAAGCCTGGTTTGTGGTGAGACGTGTTCTTTCTGCAGACTCGCAGGTCGGCGTGCTGAGGGTTTGGAACGTGTCTCGCTCCACGCCGTTGGACAGCTTCAAGCTGAAGAAGACGGGATTTCACGCTCTGCATGTGCTCAGCGCCCCGCTGGCCAAAAGAGGTAACTGCACCTCCGATAACCCAACATGTAGACTGAAACGTCACTCATAGCTATTAGTCAATTATTGAAATCTCTATTAATCATTCATTAATCTTAGACTGGAGTAAAAATTTTAGAAACAATTCAGAGCTGCAATCAGATCAGAACTGTCCAAAAGCAAAACCTAACCTGTTTCTGCAGGTAAATCCATTCTTCCCCCTTGGATGGACTGGACTTTCTGGAGCGATGCTCAGGCTAACTGCCTCTGCTCCTCTCTGCAGCTCAGAGCTCCAGTTCTCCCAGTAAGAGCCAGCACACCAGTTCCACCAGCGAGGCCGTCCCTCCGCCGACCCTGTCCCAGAACCGGGCCTTCTCTCTGCCGCCCGGTCACGCCGTCTGCTGCTTCATGGACGGCGGCTTCGGACTCTACGACATGGGGGCCAAGAAGTGGGACTTCCTGAGAGACTTGGTGCGCTGCGGGCCGCGCGGCTGGCGGGGCAGGAAGTGTCTCGGTTCTCTCTGACGTCTGTTTTCAAATTCCAGGGCCACGTGGAAACCATCTTTGACTGCAAGTTTAAACCCGATGACCCCAACCTGCTGGCGACGGCCAGTTTTGATGGAACCATTAAAATCTGGGACACCAACACGCTGACGGCCGTTTCTACGTCGCCCGGGAACGAAGGCGTGGTTTACTCTCTGTCCTGGGCTCCAGGTGCATAAGCCGCTAACACACCGCTAATATCAGCTAATGCTAGCATACCTGTTAATGTTAGCATATTAACTAGTGTTAGCATATGAGCTATTACAATATGAGCTAACATTAATTTATCAGCTAATGTTAGCATACGAGTTAGTACTGGCTTTTCAGTCAATCACAGTAGATCAGCTAATAATATTGGTATATTGGTTAATGTTAGCATTTGAGGTTTGTTAGCATGTCTGCTAATGTTGTACCATACCTTGCATATATAAGCTAATGTTAGGATGTTGACAATTGTTGAGGCATCAGTTCATGTTAGTTTATCAGCTGTAGCTGCTACTACCTGTGTTAATGGGTCCTGTGTTGTTAAAGTTAGCTAATAAGTAGCATTAGTTAAACTGGTGAGCTAATAAGTTAACAGTACATTACTTTTATCGTGTAAAACATGAGTGATTGGATATTTGTGGAGGTGTCATTCTCAGCAGTGGGTGAGGTTGAGGCAGGACTGGCAGCAGAGAGGATTGTGGGTCAGGGGAATTTCCTTCTGTGTTTCTTGGATCTGCAAACTGTTAGTGTGGATGTCAGGAACCAGACGGTTGCTGTGGTTCTAAATGGGAAAGCAGTTTTTCTCTGCTGGTTTCTAAGGAGACCTGAACTGCATCGCGGGAGCGACGTCTCGTAACGGAGCGTTTATTTGGGACGTCGGGAAGGGGAAAATCATCACCCGCTTTAACGAGGTCAGTTGAGATCTGCAGCCTTGGCGAAGCTGGAGCCGTTCTAACTGCTGCTGTTTCCCTTCAGCACGGTAAGAACGGGATTTTCTGCATATCGTGGAGCCACAAAGACTCCAAGAGGATCGCCACCTGCAGCGGAGACGGGTTCTGGTGAGCGCCGGTCCAATCGGGTTTAACCGTGCAGCGATGAGGCGCAGCGTGTTTCACGTTCCTGTCTCTGCAGCATCATCAGAACCATCGACGGCAAAATCCTGCACAAGTACAAACATCCTGCCGCCGTGTTCGGCTGCGACTGGAGCCAGAACAACAAGTAAGAGCTGGAGATACGTCTGTCTGTCATCCATCCATCATCCATCCATCATCCATCCATCATCCATCCATCATCCATCCATCATCCATCCATCTGTCATCCATCCATCATCCATCCATCATCCATCCATCATCCATCCATCATCCATCCATCATCCATCCATCATCCATCCATCATCCATCCATCTGTCATCCATCCATCATCCATCCATCATCCATCCATCATCCATCCATCATCCATCCATCATCCATCCATCTGTCATCCATCCATCATCCATCCATCCATCATCCATCCATCATCCATCCATCATCCATCCATCTGTCATCCATCCATCATCCATCCATCTGTCATCCATCCATCATCCATCCATCATCCATCCATCTGTCATCCATCCATCATCCATCCATCATCCATCCATCATCCATCCATCTGTCATCCATCCATCATCCATCCATCTGTCATCCATCCATCATCCATCCATCATCCATCCATCTGTCATCCATCCATCATCCATCCATCTGTCATCCATCCATCATCCATCCATCATCCATCCATCTGTCATCCATCCATCATCCATCCATCATCCATCCATCCATCATCCATCCATCTGTCATCCATCCATCTGTCATCCATCCATCATCCATCCATCCAACCATCCATCCATCCATCTGTCATCCATCCTTCATCCATCCATCATCCATCTGTCATCCATCCATCATCCATCTGTCATCCATCCATCTGTCATCCATCCATCATCCATCCATCCATCCATCTGTCATCCATCCATCATCCATCCATCATCCATCCATCTGTCATCCATCCATCTGTCATCCATCCATCATCCATCCATCATCCATCCATCTGTCATCCATCCATCATCCATCCATCCATCCATCATCCATCCATCATCCATCCATCTGTCATCCATCCATCATCCATCCATCCATCCATCATCCATCCATCATCCATCCATCTGTCATCCATCCATCCATCATCCATCCATCATCCATCCATCTGTCATCCATCCATCATCCATCCATCATCCATCCATCCATCATCCATCCATCTGTCATCCATCCATCATCCATCCATCATCCATCCATCCATCATCCATCCATCCATCCATCCATCATCCATCCATCCATCATCCATCCATCTGTCATCCATCCATCCATCATCTATCCATCATCCATCCATCTGTCATCCATCCATCATCCATCCATCATCCATCCATCATTCATCCATCTGTCATCCATCCATCATCCATCATCCATCATCCATCCATCATTCCATCATCCATCATCTGTCATCCATCCATCATCCATCCATCCCATCCATCCATCTGTCATCATCATCCATCCATCATCCATCCATCTGTCATCCATCATCCATCTGTCATCCATCCATCATCCATCCATCCATCATCCATCCATCATCCATGCATCATCCATCATCCATCCATCTGTCATCCATCCATCATCCATCATCCATCCATCTGTCATCCATCCATCCATCCATCATCCATCTGTCATCCATCCATCATCCATCCATCCATCATCCATCCATCATCCATCCATCTGTCATCCATCTGTCATCCATCCATCCATCCATCATCCATCTGTCATCCATCCATCATCCATCCATCCATCATCCATCCATCATCCATCCATCTGTCATCCATCCATCATCCATCCATCGTCCATCTGTCATCCATCCATCATCCATCTGTCATCCATCCATCATCCATCCATAGTCCATCTGTCATCCATCTGTCATCCATCCATCATCCATCCATCATCCATCCATCCATCCATCCATCATCCATCCATAGTCCATCTGTCATCCATCTGTCATCCATCCATCATCCATCCATCATCCATCCATCCATCCATCATCCATCCATCATCCATCCATCATCCATCCATCTGTCATCCATCCATCATCCATCCATCGTCCATCCATCTGTCATCCATCCATCATCCATCCATCATCCATCTGTCATCCATCCATCATCCATCCATCGTCCATCCATCTGTCATCCATCCATCATCCATCCATCATCCATCCATCTGTCATCCATCATCCATCCATCATCCATCCATCCATCCATCATCCATCTGTCATCCATCCATCATCCATCCATCTGTCATCCATCCATCTGTCATCCATCCATCATCCATCCATCCGTCATCCATCCATCATCCATCCATCTGTCATCCATCCATCATCCATCCATCCATCATCCATCCATCATCCATCCATCCATCATCCATCCATCTGTCATCCATCCATCATCCATCCATCCATCATCCATCCATCTGTCATCCATCATCCATCCATCATCCATCCATCATCCATCCATCCATCATCCATCCATCCATCATCCATCCATCTGTCATCCATCCATCATCCATCCATCCATCATCCATCCATCTGTCATCATCATCCATCCATCATCCATCCATCTGTCATCCATCCATCCATCTGTCATCCATCCATCATCTATCCATCATCCATCCATCATCCATCCATCATCCATCCATCCATCATCCATCCATCTGTCATCCATCCATCATCCATCCATCTGTCATCCATCCATCATCCATCCATCCATCATCCATCCATCCATCATCCATCCATCTGTCATCCATCCATCCATCTGTCATCCATCCATCATCCATCCATCTGTCATCCATCCATCCATCATCCATCCATCATCCATCCATCCATCCATCATCCATCCATCATCCATCCATCCATCATCCATCCATCATCCATCCATCCATCCATCATCCATCCATCATCCATCCATCCATTATCCATCCATCTGTCATCCATCCATCATCCATCCATCCATCATCCATCCATCATCCATCCATCCATCATCCATCCATCATCCATCCATCCATCCATCATCCATCCATCATCCATCCATCCATCATCCATCCATCTGTCATCCATCCATCATCCATCCATCTGTCATCCATCCATCCATCATCCATCTGTCATCCATCCATCCATCCATCCATCCATCCATCTGTCATCCATCCATCATCCATCCATCATCATCCATCCAATCAATGTATAGCTGTCTCTGTCTCCTGCGTCCCTAAGGGACATGATAGCGACCGGCTGTGAGGACAGGAACGTGCGGGTCTACTACCTGGCCACCAGCTCTGATCAGCCGCTCAAGGTGTTCACTGGACACCTGGCCAAGGTGTTCCATGTCCGTTGGTCGCCGCTCAGGGGGGAATCCTTTGCTCCGGCTCTGACGACGGGTGAGATTCTGGGCCGACTGCGTCTCCGGCTCAGGAAGCTGTTCTGGTTCTATGGTTCTGGTTCTGTGTGTGGGCAGAACGGTCCGGATCTGGGACTACACCCAGGACGCCTGCATCAACGTTCTAAGTGGACACACGGCGCCGGTCCGAGGCCTGATGTGGAACACCGAGGTTCCGTACCTGCTCATCTCAGGTACAGAACCGCTGGACCCAGTACTGGGACCAGTGCGCTGTGCTGGGACTGCCAGAACTATTTGTCCATGAGTTTGATTACGGCTGCAGTTTGTAACTTAGATGAAATGTTGTTAATATTTATGTGGAATGAGCCTTAATGTGGTGAATCTGTGCTGAAGTGGGATCTGGACAAACGCTGCGTTTATGCAGACGTTTTATGACATAACCAGCTGCCTCAGCATGGAGGCAGTTCAGCCATATGGAAAACATTTTCAATAAGCTACTGCAGCTATAAGGAAGACGGGAACGCTCCGTCCTCATTGGTCTCTGGTCCCGGTGCTTCTGCAGGATCCTGGGATTATACGATCAGAGTCTGGGACACCAGGGACGGGACGTGTCTGGACCGTCTTCGACCACACGGAGCCGACGTCTACGGTGAGACACCGAGAGACACCAGAAGGCCTGCTGAGGCTGTCCAGCGGTCTGAAGTCTCTATGTCCCCGTCCTCCCCGTCCTCGTCCCTGATGCCCTCTCCCCGGTCCCATCCCTGTCCACCTCCCTGGTCCCTGTCCACCTCATCCACCTTCCCGTCCACCTCCCCGTCCCCCTCCCCATCCACCTCCGTCCCCACAGGTCTGACGTGTCACCACAGCCGGCCCTTCACCATGGCGAGCTGCAGCGGGACAGCACTGTCCGTCTCTGGTCTCTCACGCCACTTGTCTGTCCTCTGCTGCTCAACATCCTGACGGAGACACCCTGGGACCGATCATCGGGAATACAGGTGAGCCCCGCTGGAGGCCCGGTCTGGATCGGGTTTTTTTTCTGACCCGTCTCTCCCTGCAGACGCGGCCATGGTCCCCGGCTCGCCGCCGCTGCTCTGCGGGAAACTGTCCAGAGACATCAAGCAGGAGCTGGACAAGCTGAGCGGAGACGGCCGGTCCAGAAAGCTGCGCTGGTTTTCCGAGACTTTCTCTGTGAGTTCAGCATCAGCAGGGGGTCTGATGTCATCAGATGTTTATGTAAAACTCTGTAGAGTTATCCTTAAAGGGGCCAGTATCTACAATCAGCTTTGATCTTTGATCAGTGTTGCTCCAGCTGCTAAAAGCCTGGGTGGACCTAGCCCCGCCTTCGAGCCGCAGCTCCTCCCACTCAGCTCCTTCAGACTAGCCAGCAGCTGCTGGAACTGCTGAGCCCAGATCGACGCAGGAGCTGTGTTGGGATGACTTCCTGGAGGCGGAGCTTCAGACAGAGCAGGGGTTTATTAAAGAGACAGAGACCCAATTTCAAGGTTAAATCAGGAAGTGAATTTTTTAAAATCATGTTAATTTTTGTAACAACTGAAGTTGACATAGCTACATGGTAGAGCCATTAACGCCCTGTGGCAAACACGACACTGGCCCTTTAAGAGGCTCCCTGTGATGCGCCTGTTTCATCTAGACGAAGAGAAAAACACCCAAAATGTTTTCTGATTACTGTTCTGTTTTACTTAAAGCAATATTCTGGTTGTATGAGATATAACTCTTTGCTTTCATTATTTTTTTTAAAATCTTGTTAAAATTTATTTCCTAACTCTGGCAGGAAATATATTTAGAAGCCTAAAAATCCACATTGTTCTGTTTTTAGTAACTTGATGCTTTTTGCCTAAAATCTTGCAGTATTTCACTGATTTTGATGAAAACTCATGTCAGAACTGATCATGTTTGCAGAATAAACAACCTTTTTTCTGAGCTCTTCTTGTTGTGTGAATCAGAGGCAGGGAAGCAGTTGAGGTCCGGTCCAGAACCGGTCCCTCTGGGCCTGGAGCAGCTTCCTGCTGAGCCTGAGTGACCAGACAAACAAGCAGCAGCAGCAGATAATGAGATAATCAGCTCATGTTGCCTCCTTACCGCTGGCGCCCCCTGCTGCTGTTCTGCTGTAACTCCATCTTTAATAATCTCAGGGAAAATAGTGAAGCCAACCTGTAGATGGCGCCGTTAGCTAAAAACCATCTACACTTTTTCTGACGCTTCAGTTAAAACATGACACAATCTTTAATCTGCTGATGGTCAGAGCCTCCATCGGCTGGAGGATCAGACCGTTTGGTTCCGGATGAGGTTCTGTTGGATGTGTTTGAACATGTGCAGTGTCGCCCTCAGCCTCCAGGGGGCAGCAGCAACTTGTGGGACCTGGTGTTCATCATCAACGGCCAGGACGACTCGCTGCTTCCTGCCAGCTACAGCAAAGGCGTGATGCACATGAAACACCTGGTAAAGTTTAAAACGGTGAGCCGCTCAGGTAACTCTGCAGGCTCCGCCCCACGCAGGCTCGCCCCCACACTGGCAGAAACTTTACTAAACTGTTCACAAACCTCAAAACTAAAAGATGTCAACATATTAAAAAAAATGCTTTTATTTTGAAAGGGTTTAGTGTTTTATTTGAACAGAAAAGTTTTTAAAAATCTGCAAGTTAAATCTGAAATGTGAAAAATAGTAAGACATTGTCTCTGCTGGTCCCATGTTAGTTAGCCCAAATGTTTTAAATTATTTTTCAGACAAAAATGAAAATGTTAACTAAAAAGGAAAATACAAGTTTAAAAGTAAATTATTTATTGATGTTTTTTGTTTTTAATTTATTTTTTACAGTTTGAAAAATAATTTGCTAAATATTTTTCTTGTATGTTTTTATTTCTATTTTGTAGTTTTTGTGTAATATTTTAATTAGTTAATTTGTTCATTTATCACAGTAAGAAGTAGCATTTGAAATAAAATTAGTGCTATTTAAATCCATGTAAACAGAAGCTGCCAGATGTGAGGCAACACAAAATGATTTAAATTGATAATAACAATTTACAACAATATGAACACATTTTGCAAAAAAAAACTTTAAGTAGATTAAACTAAATGATCAGTTAAATACCGCACATAGGTAAATAGATCAAAGATAATAACAAAATAAGTCTTTTTACTTTGCTAATCTGATGAAAAAATGTTTTCTTTTGCTGTTGATAATAATACTAATAATGATGAACCTCTCAGCTTTATTCAATCAGATAAAATCCCTCTTAGGGATTTAAAATATTTAAAATACTAAATTAGTTTAGTAAAATTAGTAACCCTGCTGGCAGAAATAAAACGGGAATCATTTATGTTTTAATGTTTTATTATTTTATTGTGCAGTTTTATTTTTTAATGTTTTATTTGTTTACAGTCTGAAGCTCAGGAGCTGACGATCGTCAAGATGTCGAAATTCGGCGGAGGAATCGGCGCGCCGAGCAAAGAGGAGCGTCTGAAGGAAGCAGCAGAGATCCCCCTGGCTGGGTCAGATCCAGAGGTACTGCGAGCTCATGGTGGAGCTGGGTCAGGTGAGAACCGGGTCACCGGCCCAAACTCAGGTTCTGTTCAGCTCCTGTCTGTTCCCTCAACCCGCCGTCTCTTTCAGTGGGAGAAAGCCTTGGCGGTGGCGCCCGGAGTCTCCATGAAGTACTGGAAGAAACTCATGCAGAGGTAACGCACTCAGAACCAGAGCAGGTCCTGGTTCTGATCTGGTTCTGGTTCAGTTCTGTCAGTGACTGGGTTGTGTTTCTGCAGACGAGCCGATCAGCTGATGGCCGACGATAACGATGACGCCATCCCGTACTGCATCGCCACCGGCGACATTAAGAAGCTCGTATCGTTCTTCACCAGCAGGGGGCAGCTGCTGGAGGCCCTGCTGATCGTACAGGTAAGGGGGGGGTCACCAGGTGCGTCCAGCAGGCCGGGGCACCAGGTGCGTCCAGCAGGCCGGGGCACCAGGTGCGTCCAGCAGGCCGGGGCACCATCTGCGTCCAGCAGGCCGGGGCACCAGGTGCGTCCAGCAGGCCGGGGCACCAGGTGCGTCCAGCAGGCCGGGGCACCAGGTGCGTCCAGCAGTCCGGGGCACCATCTGCGTCCAGCAGGCCGGGGCACCAGGTGCGTCCAGCAGGCCGGGGCACCATCTGCGTCCAGCAGGCCGGGGCACCAGGTGCGTCCAGCAGGCCGGGGCACCAGGTGCGTCCAGCAGGCCGGGGCACCAGGTGCGTCCAGCAGGCCGGGCACCAGGTGCGTCCAGCAGGCCGGGGCACCAGGTGCGTCCAGCAGGCCGGGGCACCAGGTGCGTCCAGCAGGCCGGGGCACCAGGTGCGTCCAGCAGGCCGGGGCACCAGGTGCGTCCAGCAGGCCGGGGCTGAGCAGCCACTGTTTGCAGGGAGCGTGTGAAGGGAACATCCGTTCCCCGCAGAGTTCATCCATCAACCACACAACCAACGACGTGGAAAACAGGCAGCAGTACCAGAGGTAGGGAAGCGCGGAAACCCGGTTTACCAATGAGCAGCATTAGCTTAGCTTAAGTTAGCTTCTTTTACCCTACACTGGATTAGCTGCCTTAGCCTAGCCCATCTTAGCTAAATTTGGGTTATATTAGCATTTATTATTTTAACCCACATTCATTTAACTTGGATTATATTAGCTTAGCTTAGCATAGCTTTTTTTAAATCCCAAATTAGTTGAAGCATAGCTTAGCTAAACTTAGCCTGTCATAACTTAGCTTATTTTGTCTAAGTTTAGGAATTAAATTGGTTTAGCTAATGCTAACTTGGATTATTTTCGCATTAGCTGTGTTTATCTTCCTTTATAAGATAAGATTTAAAATGACAAATAATTTAATTGCTTCTCAGTATATTTTAATTTAATCTAGTTTGGCCTATTTATCATATTTAACTGAAATGATTTTAGGACCAAAGCATCCTATAAGTGAAATACTTTATAACGTAGTTTACAGTTTTTGCACTGACAGTTTCTCTGTGGTGTTTAATCTGTCAAGAATAAATTTTTGTCGTAAAAAACGTTTCGTCTTTCTGCCGTCAGCCTCCTTCATCATGTCTGTAAGGAACTGGCTGAGTGGTACTTCCAAGATGGCCGCTCCGTCCTGGCCGCATGCTGCCACCTGGCGGTCGACAACATCCAGG
This sequence comes from Poeciliopsis prolifica, assembly GCF_027474105.1. NCBI lineage: Eukaryota > Metazoa > Chordata > Actinopteri > Cyprinodontiformes > Poeciliidae > Poeciliopsis > Poeciliopsis prolifica. Next base: position 55,159 of record NW_026562581.1, on the reverse strand, counting down.
TAGGTTTCCTCCAGGTTTCTCCAGGTTTCTCCAGGTTTCCTCTTCGGTTCTGAAGCCATGTTTCTGTCCTGCAGTCGGCCATGGCCAGCCTGATCCGGGGAAACGAGTTGGAGCTGGCTGCGTGCGTGGGACTGGTCCTGGGAGAAGCAGCCAATCAGAGCACGGCTTACTGCCTGGAGCTGTTGGCCAGGAAGTACATGACGGCGCCAACATGGTAGACACGCAGGCTGCTTCTATGTGAGGAGTTCTGTGTTTGCTGCTGGTCAGTCAGGATGTCTGTTGTTCTCAGGGAGCTCTCCGCCGACCTGCTGCTGATGATCCCTGATAATCACGTCTTACTGGCCAAGCTGTGCGCCTTCCACCCAGGAAGTGCTGCAGAGATCGACCGGCTGCACCAGCGGGTGGGGAGACCTCGGCCCAGATTACAGTTTGACCGTATTCTCTGGGATTTAAATCGTTTTGTCGTTGCAGTGCGGCCTGCCCTCCCTGGATGAGTGCTCGGATCTGGCAGTAGCTGCGGCGGCCGACGGCGATCTGTTCTCCGCCGTGAAGTTCCACCTGCTGAGCTCTGAGCCTGAACTCGCCCTGCAGATGGGCCTCGGCTTCCTGAAAGGTAACTGTTTGCTCCCTGCGTGTCGGCCGCGAGCGGACGCCCGCTACGAATCTCACGCTGCGTGTCGCTGCTGATCAGAGCAGCTGGCCGGATCTGATTGGACGGTGGACGGCGTTCAGCCAATCCTGGACCTGCTGAGCTACATCCGGACCGACCGCCTCGTCCTGCCCAGGCTCACCCAGTGAGGAAGTCGTCTCCGCAGGACATCAGACCCTCGCCCTGGCTGTCCTAACTCTGTGTGTGTGTGTGTGTGTGTCTCTGTGTGTGTGTGTGTGTGTGTGTCTCTGTGTGTCTCTGTGTGTGTCTCTGTGTGTGTCTCTGTGTCTCTGTGTGTGTCTCTGTGTGTCTCTGTGTGTCTCTGTGTGTCTCTCTGTGTGTCTCTGTGTGTCTCTGTGTCTCTGTGTCTCTCTGTGTCTCTGTGTGTCTCTGTGTGTCTCTCTGTGTCTCTCTGTGTGTCTCTGTGTCTCTGTGTGTCTCTGTGTGTCTCTGTGTCTCTGTGTCTCTCTGTGTCTCTGTGTGTCTCTGTGTCTCTCTGTGTCTCTGTGTCTCTCTGTGTGTCTCTGTGTGTCTCTGTGTGTCTCTCTGTGTGTCTCTGTGTCTCTGTGTGTCTCTGTCTCTCTGTGTCTCTGTGTCTCTGTGTCTCTGTGTGTGTCTCTGTGTCTCTCTGTGTCTCTGTGTGTCTCTGTGTCTCTCTGTGTCTCTCTCTGTGTCTCTCTCTGTGTCTCTGTGTCTCTCTGTGTCTCTGTGTGTCTCTGTGTCTCTCTGTGTGTCTCTCTGTCTCTCTGTGTGTCTCTGTGTCTCTGTGTGTCTCTGTGTCTCTGTGTGTCTCTCTGTGTCTCTGTGTGTCTCTGTGTCTCTCTGTGTGTCTCTGTGTCTCTCTGTGTCTCTGTGTGTGCAGAGAGCGCAGTGAGCTGCTGATCCTGTGCGGTTACATCGGAGGCCTGCTGGCCATCAGACGGAGCTACTGCAGCATCGTTCCTGCTCTCTATGAATTCACCAGGTATGATGCGAGACAGCCGTAACCATGGTAACCAGACTCTGTCCTCCATGTTTGTAGTCTTTCATGAGGGATTCTCTGCAGTCTGAAATAATGCAGAAAATGATCAAATTGTGATGTAATTTTATCATTTGTGTGTGAAATAATTAAATAAAATAATTACTGAAAAAATGGATAACATTTGCAAAAAAATAAAAATATAGCTTTTTTTTCTTCTCTCCAACTTTCTGAAATTCAGAGACGTTTAATATTTAAAGATGATGCCAGAAAATAATATTCCAGGACAAACTTGCTGTTTTTATCATAAAATAATAAAATGGAGTCTCTAAACATAAAATCATAAAACCGTGAAAACAGCCAAATTTTACTGAACACTTACTGACGTCTCCTGAGCTGCAGCGCCCCTGCAGGGAGCGCCAGCCCCCCGCAGGGAGCGCCAGCCCCCCGCAGGGGGCGCCAGCCCCCGCAGGGAGCGCCGCCCCCTGCAGGGAGCGCCAGCCCCCTGCAGGGGGCAGGCGCTCCCTGCGGGGGCGCCAGCCCCCGCAGGGAGCGCCTGCCCCCTGCAGGGAGCGCCAGCCCCCCTGCAGGGAGCGCCAGCCCCCCGCAGGGAGCGCCAGCCCCCCGCAGGGAGCGCCTGCCCCCTGCAGGGGGCGCCAGCCCCCTGCAGGGAGCGCCAGCCCTGACCGCCTCTCTGTGTGTCTCAGCCAGCTGCTGAAGCGGCGGGACGTCGGCGTTCCTCTGCAGATCCAGCAGCTGTCGGCGGAGCTGGAGGCGTGGCGCGCCGCGACGCAGCCGGCAGGTCGGCCATCGGCGCCGCGCTCACTTCCTGCTCTGCTGCTGGGTCACCGTGGCAACGCAGCAGGGCGGGGCCACGAGGAGGAGGGGCAGATTTGGTTTCATTCTGTTTTAGACCATAATAATCTGAAAGTGTGGCATGCAGTTCTACTTAGCTGCAGTAACCATGGTTACCATGGTTACTGCTCTCCACACTTTTCAGATTTTCAGATTTCCTCCTCTTCATCACTCTCGTCTTCCTCCAGTCTAACCAGTCTAACCAGTCTAACCAGTCTCTGTCATCCCCAGTCCTCCATCAGAGAGTCAGAGGGAAGAGTTCAGCCGCCTGCAGAGGAAGATCCAGCCTACAGAACCAGGTAACCGGATCAGAACCCGATCAGAACCGGATCAGAGCCCGATCAGAACCCGATCAGAGCCCAATCAGAACCGATCAGAACCGGATCAGAGCCCGATCAGAGCCCGATCAGAACCCAATCAGAACCAGATCAGAACCGGATCAGAGCCCGATCAGAGCCCGATCAGAACCCAATCAGAACCAGATCAGAACCGGATCAGAGCCCGATCAGAACCCGATCAGAGCCCAATCAGAACCCGATCAGAACCGGATCAGAGCCCGATCAGAGCCCGATCAGAACCCAATCAGAACCAGATCAGAACCGGATCAGAGCCGATCAGAGCCCGATCAGAATCCAATCAGAACCAGATCAGAACCCGATCAGAGCCCGATCAGAACCCAATCAGAACCAGATCAGAACCGGATCAGAGCCCGATCAGAGCCCGATCAGAACCCAATCAGAACCAGATCAGAACCGGATCAGAGCCCGATCAGAGCCCGATCAGAACCCAATCAGAACCAGATCAGAACCGGATCAGAGCCCGATCAGAACCCAATCAGAACCCGATCAGAACCGGATCAGAACCCTGTCTGGAGCCGGGGCAGAGCCGCCATCAGTACGGAGGGCAAACTGTCCCAAATTACAAAAAAATAACAAGAAATAATTATTTAAATCTCATAAAATTGAAAATATTGAATTTAAATATATAAATAAATTTTTCAACACAGTTTCATCTGTTGCCACATCCTCCTTAACGGTTGCTACGCAACATTAGTTTACAATTAAATATGTAAATTGTTAACCAGTTAGTATGAACTGGTTAACAATTTAACCAGTTAGTATTTTTGTATTAATAATATGTTTATTGTTTATACATTAATTAATAAATAATAATGTATTAATTTATCAGTCACATGATAAATTAATACATTATTGATGGTTTATGTGTTCTACGGAAGGCCGAAAGGGACAAAACTAAATCAAAATTAAGTAAATAAACTTCTCATTGAATAATGTAACACATTTAAACGATGAAATTAAATAACTAGAAAATATTAATTCATTTAAAAATATGTAAAATTATATCATCTTGCATTTATTTTCAATGTGAAGACATCTAAACAGATTATTACATACAACTGATCGGGTCCAGTTCTGACCGTCCTGGTTCTGATCGGGTCCAGTTCTGACCGTCCTGGTTCTGATCGGGTCCAGTTCTGACCGTCCTGGTTCTGATCGGGTCCAGTTCTGACCGTCCTGGTTCTGTTCTCCTCCAGGCGCGCTGGTTCTGGTCGGACCCGACTACATGACGGGCTCCAACCTGCCGAGCCATTCGGACCTCCACCTGTCCTGCTTCACCGGACACAGGATCCAGGTGAGCCTGAGCGGTTCTGTTCCCCGAGGTTCCGGGCCGGCGTGACGCTCCGGTTCTGGTTCTGTTTGCTTCAGGGTCCGGTGTTCCTACTGGAGGACAACAAGTCGGCCATTTCTCTGAACGACGCTCTGATGGGGCCAAGGTCAACCCGTTCTCGCCGCTCGGAACCGGGCTGCGGATCAACCCGTTCTGACCTCAACCGGACCGGAACCAGTACCGGGCTGAACAGAACTCTGACTGATCAAGTCACAGTATGAAGAAAGTTACAGATTCAGAACCAGAACCTCCTACTGCTTCTGTTCCGGTTCTGACGGTTCTGCCCGTCCCGGTTCTGTCCCAGAAGCCTCGTCCTGCATCCAGCTGCAGCTCTGCTGCCGGCTGCCATCTTGTTTCTGGGGAGAAGAGGCTTCCAGGGTCGTGACCTTTGACCTGCTCAAGGTGAAGCTCCGGGGTTTCTGGTTGTTTCTCTGAACCTTCCGGGATAACCTCTGACCCCTCCCAGGCTGAAGGGTCAGAGGTCATCAGTGACTGAGGCCTCTCCAGCGTAGCGTTGTGTGGAAACATCCAGGATGCTGCCGAGCGTTTCCTGTTTCGGTTGTACAAAAATAAATCTGGTTATTCGCCTGGAAAACCTGGAACAGAGGGAAGAGCGCAGACCGACGGCAGCCTGGAAAACCTGGAACAGAGGGAAGAGCGCAGACCGACGGCAGCCTGGAAAACCTGGAACAGAGGGAAGAGCGCAGACCGACGGCAGCCTGGAAAACCTGGAACAGAGGGAAGAGCGCAGACCGACGGCAGCCTGGAAAACCTGGAACAGAGGGAAGAGCGCAGACCGACGGCAGCCTGGAAAACCTGGAATAGAGGGAAGAGCGCAGACCGACGGCAGCCTGGTTCACATGTTATGTAAGAGAATCAGAAACAGGAACTTTACCAGGTGTGCTGATGTTCAGCAGCAGGAAGGTCCTGGTTTGAGTATTAAAGCGACTAATCAGAGGAAAACGAAAACAGCTGAATCATCGATCAAATAAAACTGAATTTATTTTTATTGTGTGGCAGAAAGCTTTGTGTATTTCCTTTAAAGGTCCTCACGCCTCCAGTTGCTGCCCTGATGGTGGCGAGGCGTGTCCCAGTGACGACAGGAAGCAGACAGCGTGCAGCCTGAAGACCCTGACGGTGCAGACGACCTTTGGCCTTTGGTCACAGCGCCCCACTGGAGCCGGGCAGGGAGGTGGACATGTTTCCTCTCTGGAGTTGCCCATGATGAGAGGCAACTCACCATAAGGGGGCGTTCTTGTTGCCCCCCACCTTGGTGGGTGCATTGGGGTTCACCCCGGCCTCCCGGCGCCTCTGGGTGAACCTCATCCGGAACCAAACGGTCCGGTTCTGACTGCTTACGCTCCAAACACCAGTTCAGACTCCCTCCCTCTGCTGGGGAACTTCATCGCTCCCCAGTGAGACCTGGAGGGTTGAGGTTGGGAGGAAGGCGGTTTGGTGGAGTGGGGCGCCCTCTGGCGGCCAAAAGCGGTATGTCAGTTTTAAAACTTCCTCTTATAAAAGGATCCACCGACATTAACTTTACGTTTTATTTGTCTGTGTACATCTGGAGACCTGCCTATGCCCCTCAACAATAAAATAAAAATGGCAGGAACACTTCCTTGGATTATTTTACGTGTAATTTTACCAAACTCAATGCCCCGAATGTCCACTAGAGGTCCCTGTCGGCAAAGCGCGTGGAAACAAAAACCGTGAGCGGCTTCATTAAATTTAACCGTACAGCTTTATTTAACGTAATCAAATGTCAGCTAGATGAATTTCACACATAACATAACAGCTGAGTTTATATTTAAACGTCCAAGGAGAAAACATTTTAAACGTGTTTTAACCTCCAGACTTTCTATAGGACACAAGCGTGTCACGTGACCAGAAATGAACAAGTCGGTCTTTTTCCCAGCAGGTCTTTTAGATCGATTCTGTTCCTTTATCTTTGTTTTCTTCTGTAAAAACGATTTCAGTGACTTTGGAACAACATTTTCCACTGACACTGATTGTTTTCTGAGCCATTAAATGTAAAATGTTCCGAACCGAGAAGAAATTCTCTGTATAACTGCATAAATGCAAAGATTTTGACTGTTCCGAGAAACAAAAAGCTTTTTTCGAAAGAAAAAAAATCTGTTCTTATCAGTTTCTGATACGTCCCCTATCCGGGGACCATATATTAAATTGATTTTTGGAACAGGTTTTGCTCCGTCCACTCCACGCATCGACCTGGTATTGCAGTATCTCCAGGACCGGTGCTCACCCTGATGCTGTTAGATGGAAAACTGGTGGCAGAAACCTGGGAGTCTTCCTAGCGAAATATGGATTCACATTTTAGTACTATGTTCAGTCTGCGTCCGGAGAGCGGAACTACCAGCAGAAGTTAAACTTCTAGTAATTTTCCACCACAGGTTCCTTGTTAAAATATAATTTATTTGGTCCAGTCCAGTTTAGTCTAGTCCAGTCCAGGAGGGTCAGACTTTGTTCTTGCTGTGGCACCTTCCTTCCTGCAGGGGGCGCCAGCTGGTCTTGTCTGTGTTTTACAGTCTGACGCTCTGAGCCAAAACTAAACTAATTCCTGTTTTTTGGTTAAAAGTTTCATTTGGCAGCTTTGAAAAACATCAGCAATAAAAAAGAGGAACCAGGATTAAGCAACCTGAAGGAGCCACTGAAACACAGGAAGTGATTATTAAATTATTGACACGAAGATTTTAACATATTTTAAATCAAAGCTTTGATCCAATTTAGTAAAGAACTGAAACGTAAAATGTGGAAGATGCTGTGAGTATTTCCTGGTTTCAGCTCCGTGGAGACCAAAAACAGAAACTGATCGATCATGATCAGCATCTTCAGCCTCTGTGTTTCTGACCTTTGACCTCTGCAGCCTGAAGCCTCTTGAAAACTCAGCAGGAGGAGAAACGACGGAGTTCTTCTCTAGTTTTATGATTAACAGCCCTCCAAACATGAACCCTGACCCGTTCATCCTGGGGCTGCTGTCAGCCGGTGCAACAGCATGACCTTTGACCTGAGCATGCACTTCAACACAGTCCAGTTTAGGCTGAGGGTGTGAAGTTAAACATCCTGTCAGAAGGAGAAACGAGGGGGAAACACTTCATTAGAGCTCATTGTTCTGCGGCTGGAAGGAACAGCGAGGAGATGTAAGCAGCCTCTTCCTCTTCTCTTCCTCTTCCTCCTCTGAGCGAGAGCCGGTGACCTCAGGCTGACCTCACAGGTTTGGAAGACGGCCATCGAGTTGGAACAGCAAAGGGACATCACTGAGATTAACGACGGCAACCAAGACAGCAGAGACAAACAGGAGACGGGCCGGGATTATCCTGGATTATCCTGGATTATTGCAGACCAGCAGCTCCTGGCCAGCAGCTAGAGCATCCTGAGATAATCCAGAATAATCCAGGATGAACTGGCATAATCTGAGATAATCTTATCAAACAAGAACTTTTCAAAGTCTTAAAGTCAGATTCAGTTTAGATCTGTTGAATAAACAATTATGTAATCATCAGATCAATCGATTCTGATGATTAATCAACATTGATAAAGTCAAATATTGGTAAATTCATCTTAACATCAGTATTAATGGCAGATATTAAAGTTCGGCCCAAAGTTCCCTGGTTTCCTTCAGTGGTTGTTGGTGCAACGCCCCCTCAGGCCAGGAGGGGAACTGCACTGTTCAGTTCTGATCGTTTGCTCGCTGCAGCGAAACGCCGCAGCTAAAGCTGCAGCAAGTTGCGGCTTTAGTCCCAGTAGAACCGAGTGAGGCGGTCAGATCTGGTTTCCACTGGACCGTGTGAACAGTTTCTGCTGCTCTCATGTTCTCCTGCAACCTTCAGCCAGGAGGAAATGCTGGAAGGGAAGCGTCGCGTTTAAAACCCTCCGTCTGGGTGAAAGTGCAGCAAACCAGAGGACCCTGAAGGCAACACGCCTCATCCGGCTGCTTTTCCCTGGATGGAGAACAATCTGATCTGTCCTCACACCAGGAATCAGTTTCAGCAGTTTTCTCTAAGTTTGTTCCAGACTAAAGAATCAGCTTTCAGATTTATTTGGTTCTGATTCTCTGAGGCTTTTTAAAATAATGTTTCAGATCAGCTCTGGTTCGACCTGCAACTGCAGGCTGACAGGATTCGTCCAGGTTTAAGGTTTTATTGGCCTTTCTTTGATACTGAATTGACAGCAGGGCGAAGACATGGGGCAAAGGTCAGCAGGCCAGGAATCGAACCTGCGACAGCCTCCACAGCTGAACCGCTGCTCCACCAGAGCAGAGGTTGGATCAGCAGGATGAACTTCCTGCTGCTCATTTCTTGGTTTCATGGCTGAATTTGTGGCGCAGCATCGACTGGATCTAAATGTTCTGAGGCAGGAAGTCGGCGAATCCAAGTTGCAGTTCAGATTTCAGGCGCTGGAGGATCCAACCTGTGAGACAAAGCTGCGCTGGCGTTTCCACGGCGCTTTGACGCCGTTTCCTCCATGCTGCTTTCAGCTTGGACGATAAAATCCCTCATGTGGATCCGGCAGAACCGTCTCACGACCCGGACCTCAGAACCGTCTCACGGCCCGGACCTCAGAACCTCAGAACCTCAGAACCATGTCAGACAGGAAGCAGCAGCGAAGCAGCATTTATTTATATTAACATTAATATCATTTCTCAAGTTAGAAAAATTTAACATTATGAAGACAATATTACATAAAACGTTTTTCTAACATAAATGAGATGATTTTACCTGAAAACACAATAATTACTGGATAATTACTGGCCACATGGAGGCGCCCTGGAGCAACAGAGCCTTAAAGCAACAGAAAACTTTCTGAACTCGTTCACACAAAAAGCAGAAATTCTTTGGATCCTTTTTTTAAAACCTCTGGTTTGGAGATTTGTGACAGAACTAGAACCAGAACCAGAATAGACCCAGTTAAATTTTATAAATAAGAGCTGATTATACTATAATCTACAACCAGAAAAATGATTTTCTTCTTTCTTTGGCTTCATTCCCACAGCGGCGGCCATCTGACAGGTGAGTCCAGGTGAGTCCAGGTGAGTCCAGCCGTCACTGAATAATCCTGGAGTTCTTGGTCTGGAATCAGCATTGCTAACACAGCTGCTCCTGTTCATCAGTAGACACTCGGCGCCCCTGCAGGCCTGGAGGTCGATGAGGCTTTTATTTAATTTCCCTTTGGAATCATTAAAGTATCTTTGATTGAATTTTCCTGTTTTCTGTTGACCTTCAGTTCCGTTTGCTTTGGTTTCTCCTCTCAGTTGAGATGTTCTTCTGAACTGTTCTGTCTGCTTACACGCTGCAGCTCACGTAGCCATGTTTATGTGTGCCTGGTGGCAGCCTGAAGCTGATCGGACCGCAGGCCTCCAGTCTTTGCCTCACCCGGTTCCGTCCAGAATGTAACTCTGGTTCTGATCCGTTTCTATGACAAGTTTGGCTTCTAACATTCGATCTTCTTTCGCCATGAAAGCCTGTTTTTACATCTCATTATTTCTCAAGGTGATTTTCCCTGAGGGGTTCTGGTCGGGTTCTGGAGCTGGTAAATGGACCTGGTGCAGCTCAGAGACAGAATGAATGAACTCCAACAGAACCAAACCTATTCTGGAGTCCAAAGTGAAGCTCAGTCTGAACTGGGTCAGAACAGAACCGCGATCCAAACACAGCTGAAGAAGAAGAGAATCAAAGTGCTGCAGTGGCCTAGTCAAAGTCCAGGCCTTCACCTGATGAAAATGTTGTGAGACCTTCAGAGAGCTGAGCAGAACCGCGATGAACCGAAGCAAAGATTTGGACCACAATGCAACTGGTGAACACAAACTGGGAGAAACCCTGAGGTTGGTACCAGGTTCTGTTGGTATCAACAGAACCTGGTACCAATCGGATCATTTCTGAACAGTTAGGAGCTGTTTGGTTGTCCATGACTGAACCAGGCCAGAACCGTTTTCTTCGCATCAGCATGTGGTTCTGGTTCTGGTCAAATCAGCTGATTCCAGACTTTTGGTTTCCACAGGAAGCGGTTCTGCTTTGCTGAGTCCAAACAGGAAGCAGAACAGAACCATCTTCAACATTTCTCTAAAACAATCATCTGAAACCAAAAGAGCTGAGGTTTCTACGAGGACCCGGCTCCAGTTTAGCTTCCAGAACCTCTGATCGGGTCGCGGTTCCTGCGGGTCGGAGGTCAGGCCGACATGGGTTCGTACGTGTGGAAGTGGATTCCCTTGGCGCAGGTGATCTTCATCACGGCGCCGTTCAGGCTCGGGTCCGAAATGAGCCTCATCATCCCTTCAGCAATGAGCGACGGCCTGGAAACAGAGACACAACGTCAGGAGAACCGCCGGATCCGGACCCGGATCCAGTCTGAAACGGGCCGGCGCCTCCAGCGCTAGGAGGTTCTCTGGGTTCATCAGAACCAGAACCTCCCTTCGACCTGCTGCCACTGAGCCGGCTCTGCTCTGGTGGCACCAACAGGCCCGACTGCAGCCGGTTTGGGTTGAACACGGACAGGATGGTTCTGATGGTCCGACCCAGAACCAGAACTGAAGCTGCAGGTTTTTATCCTGGATGTGAAACTGCTGCACTGACACAGCGGCTCCGGCGCCAACCCAACTGGAACCGGGTTCACTCATGGAACCGAGCCGGGTCACCTGAACCCCTCAGAATCTCCAGGCTGACTGGACCCGTCTCTGGACTTTATTTAGGGGCATCGTGGGTGAACAAAACCCCTCCAGGTGGGGAATCAGGTGAGTAAACGAAGCCCTGGGCCTGCAGGCTGAATGCTGCCAGGTTGCCAAGTGTAAAGTTTGGTGGAGGAGGGATCATGCTGTGGGCTGAGGTTCCAGTTTGGATCTGGACCCGTTATGGATCAGGTCCAGAAAGACCCGATGGGCAGCTTGGCTCAGAGTCCTGACCTCAACCCGCCGCAAAGCCTTTGGAATGAATCACAGCAGAGACTGAGAGCCAGGCCTTCTCGTCCCACATCAGTGTGTGACCTCACAAATGTGGAAGAACGGTCAGGAATCCCCAGAAACAGCCGCAGACCAGAGGAACCGACTGCAGCCAATGATGATGAGTTCTGAAGCTCCAGTACATAATCTGGATTCATTCACATTTATCTGATGCCGGGTTCTGGACTCAGGACGGAACCCGGCTCGGCTGGACTTACTGTAGAACCCCAAACTTGTTCATGCTGTGCTTGAAGTCGTCCTTGAACTTGACGAACTTCCCCATGTTGTCCTCGTCCTCCACGGTGTGCAGCAGCGGCGTGTCGACGAAGGCGGGACACAGGACGTTGATGCGGACGCCGTAGTCGTCCTGAGCGGCGGCGTCCTGCGGAGGCACAGACACACAGCTGCTGACCTGAAACCTGCTGGCAGACGGCCGACTCACGCCGCGCTCCGCTCACCGCCATCGCTCGGGAGAAGCCGATCACTCCGTGTTTGGTGGCCGTGTAGACGGGCTGATGGGGGGAGTGGAGGAATGCTGGAGGAGAAAAACCAGAGATTCAGCCGGAGCCTTCAGGCCGCATCACCTGCACAGGCGACACACTTCTAGATCAGGTCACCAAGACTCTGACCCATAAAGGCGGATCTATTCGGTGTAGCTCCATGTTTGAGTGGTGTCATGCTTTATTTTAGGTTATATTTAGAATTATTAACTTCATTTTCTGAACCATCTGAAATCTTTGCTTCTGTTTATTTTTACGTTTGGCCAGATGCTGTGGTTTCAGCAGGAGAGGATGGAAACCGGGGGTTATCTGGAAAGATAATCAGCTGTTTGATTCAGTTGAGCTTCTTTCTCCTGAATGGATTCAATTGACTAGCGGTTGTTGTCTTTAAGCGCCTACTGCTGCAGTTATCAAATAAATATGTAATTCAGTCCATCTGCCTGTTTTAAAAAATAAACGTTCTAAGTCAATGTTTATCTGTTCAGAATTGGCCGATAATAAACCTGAGATATTGATATCGTATCAGAAGCGAAAAAGTAGATCAGTTCTTCCTGCAGCATTATGCTATACGTCACACCGGAATAGCGCTTTAGCATTATGCTACACGTCCACATTGGGATAGCGCTTTAGCATTATGCTACACGTCACATTGGGATAGCGCTTTAGCATTATGCTACACGTCACATTGGGATAGCGCTTTAGCATTATGCTACACGTCACATTGGGATAGCGCTTTAGCATTATGCTACACGTCACATTGGGATAGCGCTTTAGCATTATGCTACACGTCACATTGGGATAACGATTTAGCATTATGCTACACGTCACATTGGGATAGCGCTTTAGCATTATGCTACACGTCACATGGGATAGCGCTTTAGCATTATGCTACACGTCACATTGGGATAGCGCTTTAGCATTATGCTACACGTCACATTGGGATAGCGCTTTAGCATTATGCTACACGTCACATTGGGATAGCGCTTTAGCATTATGCTACACGTCACATTGGGATAGCGCTTTAGCATTATGCTACACGTCACATTGGGATAACGATTTAGCATTATGCTACACGTCACATTGGGATAGCGCTTTAGCATTATGCTACACGTCACATTGGGATAGCGCTTTAGCATTATGCTACACGTCACATTGGGATAGCGCGTTAGCCTTATGCTACACGTCACACCAGGATAGCGCTTTAGCATTATGCTACACGTCACACCTGGATAGCGCTTTAGCATTATGCTACACGTCACATTGGGATAGCGCTTAACATTATGCTACACGTCACATTGGGATAGCGCTTTAGCATTATGCTACACGTCACATTGGGATAGCGCTTTAGCATTATGCTACACATCACATTGGGATAGCGCTTTAGCATTATGCTACACGTCACATTGGGATAGCGCTTTAGCATTATGCTACACGTCACACCAGGATAGCGCTTTAGCATTATGCTACACGTCACACCAGGATAGCGCTTTAGCATTATGCTACACGTCACATTGGGATAGCGCTTTAGCATTATGCTACACGTCACATTGGGATAGCGCTTTAGCATTATGCTACACGTCACATTGGGATAGCGCTTTAGCCTTATGCTACACGTCACACCAGGATAGCGCTTTAGCCTTATGCTACACGTCACACCAGGATAGCGCTTTAGCCTTATGCTACACGTCACACCAGGATAGCGCTTTAGCATTATGCTACACGTCACGTGGAGATAGCGTTTTAGCATTATGCTACACGTCACGTGGAGATAGCGCTTTAGCCTCAGCTGAACACATTTTTATGAACGTTGCTTTAGCGTTAGCGCATCTCAGAACTGCCTCGGCTTCCTTGGGATCATCTCCAGCTGACGGCTGCAGCTCAGCACAGAAATCTGTTTTCAGTGAAACATCTCTGTGACTATTTCCACCCGGACACATCCACCCAGCCTCCAGCAGCTGTTTGTGTGTGCTGATAAGATCCTCTGTTGTTTCTGATTATCGTGGCCGGATCAAAAGCTCATGAATGTCAGCAGGCGGGTTGCAGCAAGCCGCCGCCGCCGTAGGAAGGCAGCAGCAAATCTGGCCTTTAAGCTTTCAGGAATATGTTGAGTCGCTCTCAGTCCTTCAGGAGAATGTCGCTGCTCACCTCTTGGACCAGACGGAAAGTAAAACCTCAAATCAGCACCATTTTTCTTTAGTTTACAACCTCTGACTGTGAACCTGGCAGATCAGAGTTCAGGTGAACTGAGGGAAGACTGGAAAAATCAGGAGCCTCATCCACTCGGGTCCAATGACGGACATCTCTGTAAACATGAATTCCTTCCCTAAAGCTCTGAGCTTCCAGGTATTTGTCCAGGTTTGGACTCGTCCGTGTTCGTCACAGGAATGTTCCTGAAGTTTCCAGGTTGTGAGGGTCAGGATACGGATCTGAACCAGGCTGGAAAGAACCTGAAACCATGAAAAGCGATGAGTTCAGGTTCATCCAGGATGTTTTTCACCTGATGGTTAACTCAGACTGGAACTACCTGGAAAAACCCCTGATGCTCCAGAAAACCTGGAAACATCCTACTGCCGGTTTCCATCCTCTCCTGCTGAAACCACAGCATCAGGGGAAATTCTGGGACACAGACACGCTCACGTGGGTTAAAGGTCACAGAGGTTCCTACAGACGGAGGAGTGGGTCGCTCTGGTTCTGCTTTCTTTTCCTTCAGCTGCAGGTTTTCTGATCAGGAAATATGTGTGACCACGTGGTAAACTGAGGCTATTGTAATTTGCTCCTATATGTTGAGGTTGATAGAAATCTTACAAAGTTCAAGACAGGACACAAATATATTAAAAGTAAACGTTTATTTACTAATGCCTAATATTGGTGATCTTTGTGGATTTTATATTTTGGTTCTGAAATAAACACACTGGTATTTTCTTTACTTTAATACCAAATAAGATAAAGGGTTAATGTAATTATTAAGTAATTAGCTTACTTAGTAATTAAAATGATATTATTTAGAAATCGACTAAGCGCATCATCTTATGTAAAGAAGTCGCGTGACGTAAGATGCGCCGTGTATTTTATTTGACTTTGCCATTTGATTGGTCATTGAGACAGTGCGTTCGGTGCGTGACTCGTGATTGGTTGAGAGAAGAGGAGGCGGGAGGAAGAAGGAGAGGAGAACCGTGATGGTGGAGACCGGAGCTGAGGCGACCGGACAAGAAGTGAGGAAATACAGACTCCAGGGAGAGAAAACCGGACAAAACACGGGAGAGGACGGGTCGGGAGAAGTTGGAGGAGCTTGGTCGACGCGAGATCGACGAGAGGAGACAGACGGAAGGAGACGAGCTTTGAGCTAAGCTAAGTGAGCTAGCCGCTTCAGCCCCTCGGTTCTGCTGCGTTCAATGGCCGTCGGGAGGAAAGAACCACGGAATTTAAACGCTCTCCATGTTTTTGGATTTCATTCCTCGCTGTTTCCTTCAGGCCTGCCGGAGGTCGTGAGTAACAAACTGACTGTGTTACTATATATTGATATAACTGGACATTTCTCGTTGTGCCCTGGTTTGGGGAAAAGGTGCCATTAATATTTAATTTTTTCTGCCTTATTTTCTATCAATCTTAAGAGTCTTTCAACTATAAAGTTACAGTGGTGACTAAATGATAGTTTTTCTGTCACTTTAATTTTTACAGTTAGGTGAATCATGTTGCCTAAAATTAAAATGTTTCTCTATTTGTCATAAACTGGGTCATTGGGAAACCCAAGCGTCCTCCATTTCAGTTCTCTGCATAAAATGGGTAAAGGTGTCACATCCGTCTGAATATCATCTGCAAAGACAAACTGTCCCTCTGAAGTAAAAGCCGGTTCTGGTCGAGTTCAGAGTTTTGATGCCCATCATGTCTAAAATCGCGTTTTTGTGTTAAAATGTCCAAAGTTGACAGGAATTATGACCTGGTAGTTCTGTTATTGAAATACATTTTCCACAACACAACTCCTGCTGTGATTAAAAAAAAAACTCTGGAAAGAAACATGATTCCTCACAGGATGTTGATGTAAATATTCATTCAGGTTTGAGTGAAAGGAGGCGGCGATCCAGCTGCTGTGATTGGTCCTTATGCTTCAAATGCATGAACTATAAACCTGTCTTCTATCAGCATATATCTAGGAATAAATCTGATCCGACAGTGAAATGTTCAGAGCGTCTAGGATTTTATGGTTTTAATGCTGTGGGGATGCGAGTGCCTCCTACAGCCAAGGCTGAGAGCGTGATGAGAACCGCAAACCTCACACACAGATTATTCTGCATTCAGGAAGTAGATGCACTCAGTGACTCTTCTGTACCTGAAGTTCAGGATTCTGAACCATTACTTCCAGTAAACCGGCTCTGCTGGAACCTTCCAGAGGAACCGGTTTGAGTGAGAGGCGCCGCTGAGGAGTTCAACTGTGAAGCGTTTCTGATAAACGGCGCAGCCTGGTGGGGGCCGTGGAGCCTGGCAGCCTGCCAGGCTTATGATACACTGGAGGAAAGTCTGACATTTCCAGACAGTTTGAGTTTAGATGAGCTGCTGCAGGAAACATCACTGGTTTCATCGCCTCAGGATCAAAAACTCTCCTTAGTGGGAAACTGTAGCCGGTGGGAGCCCCGAACCCGACCCGTTCTGCACCAACTCCTCTGTTTGGTTCGTGTTCAGACATGAAGACGACTTGATGTTGAAATTAATCAGGTTCAATGTTAGAGGAGGACGTCAGTCAAACCATCTGGATTCAAATTTGGAAGAATTTTTTATCAAATCGTGTTTCTGTTTCCAAGGATGAAAGTGAAAACTCCAGATTTTGTCCTGAATTGCATGTTTTCTCTTGACGAGTGAGTTTTAAAGAGCAGCTCTTATGGGTCGAATCCGACCCTTCCTGCTGCGCTGAAGAGGAGTGAACACCAGTGGGGTCAGAGGTCACAGCGATCTGAACTGCAGCAGAACGTCGACCACACAGGAAGTTTTTGTTTTTTCCCCTCCAGGGGCTTTTGCAGGCTCCAGTGTCCCTTATATGACAGAGAGGGCCGGGAGTCGAACCCGCCGCAGTGCGCGACCACACAGGAAGTTATCAGATAACACAGATTAGGACATTTCCTGTCCTGAGGCCCAGTGGCGATGAGGAGGAAGATTTCAGCTTCATCATGTCTGCCTGAGCAGCAGCAGGCGTTTATCTCTGCAGTCGGCCTGCTGACCTTTGACCCTTTTTTCACAGACTGATCAGGTTAAAGATCCCTGCTGTTAGTTTCAGGCCCATTTTCTTTCCCACAATGCACTGGGTCAGCTCTCAGGCCCCAGCAATCTCCATTCAAGAAAAACTTTATTTACACCCAGAGACAATTACAACGGCGCAGAGAGCAAAACAAATCGCCCCTGTGACAGACCTTGGGCCCCTCTGGGGGTCCGTAGGGGCCCGGGATTCGCTGGAGGGGCCCCGGTATCTGTGGCTCCCTCACCGTACCAGCATTACCTGCCATGGAGGACGTTGATGATGGTTCCTCCTTCCTTGCCGAACTCTTTGCTCATGTGCTCCAGGGCCAAGTAGGTTCCCTTTATCACTGAGGTCTGCAGATAAAGCAGAGAAGAAGAAGAAGCAGTTAAAGTCGGCGCTATTGGGACAGGAAGTCATGAAAGGCGACACTTCTGATAAGAGGCGATACCAGAGGCTGCGGTTTCCTCAGGAAGCCGTCAGCAACGACAAAAGCAACATCGAGCTGCTGATATGATCGGCAACCAGAACACAAGGCGGAAACTTATTGAAAACACAACTGAAACAAGTCAGACATTCATGCTCAGATGACCTCTGACCTTGGGTCAACATTCTGGAATCAGGATCCAAAGAAAAGAAAACCAGGTCAGAGGTCAGGCCTCCATTTCCACACTTCTCAGTTTTTTCAGAACATTGTGATGATCCTCCAGACTTCTGGAAAATAATCTGGGAAAAGCTGAACGTTTAGAAAGTGAGCGACGGCCTGGAAGGAACAAAACCAGCAGGGAAGCACGGTGGTGGCAGCATGAGGACCAGGGATGTTCCACTTCCTGGGAGTCATTCTGCTGAAGGAGAATGAGCGACCTCCAGAACCAGGAAGTGATCCAAAACAGACCCCACCTCTTCAAAACAGCATGGAGGCTTTGCAGTGGCCTAGTCAAAGTGGATGCTGTGACATGACCTTAAGAAGGCCAACAGAGCTGGAACGAGGATCAGGACCAGTGGAGCCAGAAGCCTTCAGAATGAGCTCTGAGGTTTCCAGTGAAATCCTTTCAGATGAGGTTCTGATCGGCTCGGTGCAGGAAGAGGAAACACTTTATTGAAACAGGAAGTGATGAAATGGATTATTTCATTTATCGCTTCTTCACTGAAGCCCAGAACAGGAGGACTTCCTCTACAGAAAACCGAAGAGCAGGCCGGGTCCTGGTTCTGATCCCAGAGGTTCATCCAGGTTCTGGGTTTATGAGTCTGACGGTCCAAATGATTCTCTCTGAACTCCACACACAGAAAGTCCGACAGAACATCTTTGGGTTGTTTTGGACCAGGAGGTTCTCAGCCAACCAGTCTGAGCGAGACGCTGTCAGAATCTCCCAAAAATTGATCAGAACCAAAAGGTTCTGAAAGCACCAAGGTGTCAAAGTCCAGTCCTGGAGGGCCGGTGCCTCTGCTGCCCCACCTGGACAGAACGATTAGGTCATTAAGGACCCAGGTCCATGTCCTGGTCCAGTTCCTGGTCCTGGTTCTGGTCCAGGTAATGAGCCTGAGGCTCATCTAAAAGCTGCAGGACTTCGGCCCTCCAGGACTGCAGTAAGAGGTCCGACCCGGTTCTAGTGATGATGAAATGAACTGAAGAAAGAGTTCAGAACCAGCCAGAACATCCAGTTCAGACTTTTCATTCTGACAGTTTTATGTTTCCTTTTTGTTCAGTCGGTTCTGTTTTTCTGGTTCTGTTCAGCTCCGGTTCGACCCAACCGGCTGTATTTTTACGTCTCTTTTCATATCTGTGTTTTTTATGAGTGAAGGCTCGTGGCTGATGGTCCTGCCTACTTCCTGCTGGCTGTTGGGTCCTAAATGTCCCTAAACGTGGCTGTAGAGCTGCGATGTGTGGAAACATCCTGATGCCTTTAGCTGTGACTGGATCAGCTCTTATTTCCAGACATGTTGACAAAATCCCATTTTATGCAGATGATGTGATGTTTCTAAATGTTTGTTCTGGTTTTCCTTTAAACGTTTAAACTGATTCTAATTCGGCTGCTGTAAGATCGTTCTGGTGTTGGTAGGTTGTGATCCGGGTCGCCTGCCGGTTCTTACCAGGTTGACCTGGATAGTTTTCTCCCAGTTCTTCTCGTTGTTGATGCCGGCGTTGTTGATGACGATGTCCAGGCGTCCAAACTGGTCCACCGTTCTCTGGAAGGCGTCTGTCCAGGGAGACAGAGACGATGAGGGCATGAGGGGCACGGGGGGCAATGTTTGCCACTCTGGGCTGGAAGCTGTTTTATTTTATTTATTTTGTTTGAATTGTTTGGTTTGGTTAGTTTTTAGCTGCAGTGAGTTACAGTCATGGCAGCAAACCAACAACAATCCAAACGGGTTGGACTAACGCTGCTGGACGCAGCTAATGTTTGCTAAATGATGCTAATGCTAATGTAACATTTAGGCTTCTCTTGTGATCCTGACTGGAGAAACTGTTTGTTTTTGTACGTTTTACTTTTGTTCTCTAGGCTCCAGCAGCAGCTGGATCT
Source organism: Poeciliopsis prolifica (assembly GCF_027474105.1). NCBI lineage: Eukaryota > Metazoa > Chordata > Actinopteri > Cyprinodontiformes > Poeciliidae > Poeciliopsis > Poeciliopsis prolifica. The sequence goes on along the minus strand of NW_026562581.1, from coordinate 35,813 downwards.
AAACTGGGTGAATTAAGTAATGCTAAAAATCTTATCTGAAGACCTGATTATGATTTATGGTTTTACTTGTAAAATCTGATGTTCGGAGGTCAAAGGTCAGACCTGAAACTTCCAGGGTGAAAGTGAATTTGTCTCACTGTTGGGGCCAGAAACCAGTGGATGTTTTCTCCCTCTCAGCCTTAATTAATGCATAATAAACAGTTATTAATAACTGATCAACTGTTTACAGATGAACTCCTGGTCATCTGTAAAGCGGTTCTGCTTCCTGGACCGAACGGGCCTCCACAGAACGCGCTGCGGATCCCACCAGGAGGAGTTTTCAGGCGGCGCCGGGACACACGGCGCCGGAGGGGGAACAGATAACGACAGGATGTTTGGCAGCGAGGGGTTGATTATCTGCTCTGTGTAAACAGCCCCAGGGGCAAACCTGAGGTGGGAAAACTGGCAAGTAGCAACATTTGCAGCATTCCACTGTGAGACAGCAGCCGGTTCCCGGGTCGGGTCCGATCCGCAGGAACCTCTGCAGACGGATCCGGCCGGAGCAAACGGCACAGTGTCTGACCCTCGGGGCTTACCGTATGACAGCATGAATAATCAGGATGAAAAACTGATGACGGTTATTCATCCTGTCATCAACATGAAGTTCAGTTTTCAGTCATAGTTTCATTTCTAAATATTACGGCTAAGCGCTAAGCTAACACAGATCAATATTCAGCTGGTTAACTAAATAATTTTAGTTTTAAATATGACTTAAAGGTTAACCTCCATTTTTTCTCTGCTAACACCTGCACCACTGAAGCGTTTCAGTTCAGCCAAATTTAGTGTAGAAATCCAGAAATGACTCAGTGCCGCATCACTTCCTGTTTCCTGTAGAGGAAGTGCAGCTTCATCATATTTGCTCCTCTTCCTCACCTCTCAGAGCGTCGCCTTCTGTGACATCACACTGGATGAACGCGCTCCGTTCCTCCCCGAAGTCGGCGTCCAGCTGGGCCTGGAGCTGCTCCCCCACCGTCTTGTTCAGGTCCACAACGGCCACCTGCAGGACCAGGACCCAAAAGCTGGGTTCGCATCTGATTTAGGATTTTCCCATAACAGAGAATTTTCTCTCTCTTACATCAACACAGCCATCTTTAAATGCTTTAAAATAATGATATCTTTTTAGCTACATAAAGCACCTAAGTCTGTTTGATCGAAAGGAAGTGACAGTTGGCTGAAGCAAAAGCATTGCTGTAATTTTCACCAAATACTTTTCAGTTGATTCATTCTTAATGTTTATTTTACTTGAGTAAAAACATGCTGACATTGTGAACTTTACCTGTATTTTATTTTATATAAATAAATCAGATTTAAACGTTGCTGTGTTTCCATTACAAATCTTTGTTCATATGTTGCTAATGCAATTATGGTGTTTCCATTAAATATGAAATGAGATTAAAAATCATGGCAGCTGCTGATGAGGCTGTAAGATGAGATTGTTCATAATTCAGCCAATCAGAGGAGACATTGGGGCGACAAGCCCCGCCTCCTTGTTTTGGAGAAATTGTGGTCATTTTACAGAAGAGTTTATGAACTGCAGCTGCCACAGTTCCAGAAAAACAACTAAATACTCCTCCTACTTCCTGTCGTCTTCTTTGTGGTTTTCACCAGTAGCAGCTTCCGGTTGTTGATCAGTGATTTAAATGAGGCGGGAGAAGTGTTTAACCAAATACATCCGGTTTGATTCCTCTTGGCGCAAAAACACATTTTTTAAATAACATTTTTAAACTTTTTTCGAAATTGATGTTTCCTTTCAGCAATTACTATTATCATTACCGGAACGGGTCCAGCGGGACCGCGGGACCGGGTCCAGCGGGACCGGGTCCAGCGGGACCGCGGGACCGGGTCCAGCGGGACCGCGGGACCGGGTCCAGCGGGACCGCGGGACCGGGTCTGAGACGGAGGGGATCGGAGCATCAGCAGAGCAAGAAGCCGGTTCGGTTTTATCAAACTTGTGGTTTCACAAGTTCTGCTGGTGATCCGGTTCTGATCTTGTTTCTCTGCATGTGTGAAGGAAACTTTGCAGAAACATGCAGACTTCTCTAAAAGCTGCGCTGCGCGTCATTTACCAGAACCAGAACCAGTTCGGCAGAAAGTTCGACCAGAAGCTTTGAAAGCAGGAAAAAGTTAGATGTGAGCAGAAAGCAGCTGCAGACCGAGCAGAACGTGAAGGCTCCCGAGTCGGAACCGAACCTTGGAGCAAACCCAACCTTTGCCGAGCTCTTCAGCAGAGACTGGACCACTGCCCTCCCGATGCCCTGAGCTCCTCCGGTCACCAGAGCCACTTTCCCGGACAGAGGCATGATCGACACCGGCGACGCGCTGCGGGTCTGAGCGCTGCTGCGTTCCTCTCCTCCTCTTCCTCCTTCTGTTTCTCCTCCTCCTCTTCCTCCTTCTGTTTCTCTTCCTCCTCTTCCTCCTCCTGCTGTTTCTCCTCCTTTTCTTCTTGTCAAATTAATGGTAGAAAAATGACCCTTTCACCACAGCATCAGATTCTTCATAATTGAAATAATTTCTCGGTGAGCTAAAAGTAAAACACTGAAAGCATCAACATCTGACTGAATCAAACTGAAACACCAAACATGGGGGGTCCAAGGTCTGGCCCAGGGGCCATTTGTGGACCCTGAAGTGATTTTGTGTGGCCACAGGTCCAATTCAAGATGAGACAAATTGACTCCACCAGATTTTGGACTTTTCTTTTTAAACAGAAAAATGATTACAGACCATTTAAAGTAGCAACAGAGATCAGAATCCAGGTGCTTTGATGCATTCAGATCTACTTTTAATATCGTTATTAAACATAGCTATATACTTTCAAACAAAATGACCTACATCTACTTTTTACTGCTTAAAATGAATAAAATAAATTATTTTCAGAAGTGAAATGTAAACATTGACAAAGTGGACCCTCTTGTCTTAATGAGGATCTACGATAATTTACACTTTCTTTCCAAAGAAAATGGACTATTTTAGTCTTTTTATTAAAATATTGCAACCTAGTTTATTATGAAGTTAAAAAAGGCAAAATTTTGTGTCTTTTTGTTTGTTTTTATTGGACTTTTTCTCCCACTTCATGTTTTTTTGCAAATCTTTTTGAATCGATGATTTTGGTCAACCTGGCCTAGAAGTTCAATCAAGAACAACCAACAGTCTAAACTATATTAAAACTATAGACATAAAGCAGCAGAGGATTTCCTAAAGTAAAACACCGGAACAGAAAGAATAATCGCAGCTCATATTATTTAATCTAGAAGATAAACATGGTGACCTTTGACCTAGAAAACATCAACATTTTAACAGCAGCAGAAACTCGTCCCTCCATTTTCTTACACCTGGTCCCTGGTGGAGCTGCTGGGCGACCCGACCAGGTGACCCAACCAGGTGACCCATTCGGTGACCCGTCCAGGTGACCCATCCAGGTGACCCGTCCAGGGCGACCTGTCCAGGTGACCCGTCCAGGTGACCCATCCAGGTGACCCGACCAGGTGACCCGTCCAGGTGACCCATCCAGGTGACCCGACCAGGTGACCCGTCCAGGTGACCCGTCCAGGGCGACCTGTCCAGGTGACCCGTCCAGGTGACCCATCCAGGTGACCCGACCAGGTGACCCATCCAGGTGACCCAACCAGGTGACCCGTCCAGGTGACCCGTCCAGGTGACCCATACAGGTGACCCGTCCAGGTGACCCAACCAGGTGACCCGTCCAGGTGACCTGTCCAGGGTGACCCTGGGGATCACCTGGACGGGTCGCCGGTCCATCGCAGGGCGACAGAGTCAGAGGGACAAACAATCACGAGTTTAAAGAAACTGATCAACCTGTTTGTGAACTGGGAGGAACCCAGAGAACCCAGCATGCACCGGGCCAGGAATCAAACCCACAACCTTCTAGCACCACAGTTCAGACTGCACCACTGTGCATACAAAAGCATATTGCAGGAAAAAGAACTTAAATATAACATTTTTAATCAAAAGAGGGAAAAGTGGTGGAAAATCTTTATTATCATGTAAAATGAGAAACAGGATTAAATAATTCAGGATACATTCAATAGTCACACTAGCAATGAAAACAGGCTGATGTAAAAAAGGTTGCTTATTTTCATAGATTTTGCCGAATCACTGCCTCACATCAGGCAGAGCGGAGAGCCCCTATGGACCACCTGCCACCTCTGCATGCACGCACACACACACACACACACACACACACAGACACACACACACACACACACACACACACACGACATGTGTGTCGTGTGTGTGTGTGTGTGTGTGTCCCTGTCAGAGGAAGGTTAACTAAACTGTGCAAGATAATAATTACAGGTTGAATCCAGCAGCTCCTCTTCAGTCCTGTTGCTCAACCTGCAGCCCGGAGCGGCAGGTCTCTGCCTGCTCATGACGTCACGTCGGCCTGGAATTATCCTGGATTTACAGGGACAATAATTATTTACACCTCAAACCTTTGACTGTCTGAGACGGCAACGCCGCGCAGATAATCCACCAGAACGGAAACGCAGGATCCATCGGGCCTGGACCGGGCCTGGATCCTTCCTGGACTGTACCTGGACCGCTGCAGGTTGGCTTCTTTTGTTTGGCACTTAATAAAAATTATGAAAAAAATGATTTTTTTCTCAATTTCAAGAAATATTCTTGTTCTATTTAGAAAACTTAAAGTAAAAATGATAATATTGTTCTCTCTAGTTAAAACATTTGTATAATACAATTGTTGTGGTTCCCCTCCACACCAGTTGGTGGCGGTAGTGTATCAATTCCAATGTTTGCCAACCGACAAACGTTAATGAAGAGGCCAGCACAGACGCAGCACTGAGACAGCGACCCGAGGCTGAATCATCGTTCATATTTCACAAAGCGGAGCAGTTTGCAATTTGCTGCTGGCCTTTGGTTGCTTTGGGATTCGTTCAGGGGAATCGGAGTAGATGAAAAAACATGCCACACTTTTCAGATTTTTATTTCTAAAAACCCAAGTTTGTGAGTAGCAGTGCGGTTCTGGTCCGACCGGTAAAACCACAACAGTTTGAATTTTTAAACAACAAACCAGAAAAAGAAAAGTTTGTTTACCAACACGGATTCGGATCAGAACCAGCCGTCTGCTCCTCCAGATGTTCTGCAACCAGAACTGAAGATCACTAAAAGTACTCCAACTTTAACTGAGAAGAAAAAATCACAAACGGAAAATATTTTATTTTACAAAGTCAGGAATTTGAAGCAATTTTTAGTTTTACAATTTTATCTTTTATCTCGGACAAAAATAAATATGAAATAATTAAAGTGCGTTGAAACATTCCTTATGAATCGATACCATATAAATAAACTGATTTCAATTGAATTCAATAAATAAATTGAATAAAAAGTGATTCAATGTTTTTGTATTTTCAGGTTAAAAAGTCATAAATCATTTAAACTTTAATAACAAAAAATGTTTCCATCATTTGCAAAACGATAAAAAATAAATGAAGGTTTAAGATGGCAGGGTAAACCCTTTGAGGACGGGTTCTGGGTTCTGGTTCTGGTTCTGGAGTGAGCGCCTCCTTCAGGCTGAGCTTTGACACAAAGGAGAGAAACAAACAGAAACGTGCAAAAGTTTTGGGACGGAACGGAACCGGTGAGGACAGAGGAGAAAGAAACGGGACCAGAACCCATGAAGCAGATCTGGAGGTTCTGGAGGTCTATCACAGATCTGGACCGGACCGGGGAGACGCTGAGTACGTCTCGGACTCCATCTTGGCTCGTCTTCAAAACATCCTCTGGATCTTCTGCGTCACTTCCTGAGTTTGGATGTTAAAAGTCGAACGATGAAAAAAAGTTAAAATAAACAAACAGAAGGACATGACGTCTTCTGAAGATCCACCGTCCTCTGAGGACATGACGTCTTCTGAAGACACGCCGTCCTCTGAGGACATGACGTCTTCTGAAGACACGCCGTCCTCTGAGGACATGACGTCTTCTGAAGACACGACCCGCCGTCCTCTGAGGACATGACGTCTTCTGAAGACACGACCCGCTGTCCTCTGAGGACATGACGTCTTCTGAAGACACGCCGTCCTCTGAGGACATGACGTCTTCTGAAGACACGACCCGCCGTCCTCTGAGGACATGACGTCTTCTGAAGACACGCCGTCCTCTGAGGACATGACGTCTTCTGAAGATCCACCGTCCTCTGAGGACATGACGTCTTCTGAAGACATGCCGTCCTCTGAGGACATGACGTCTTCTGAAGACCCACCGTCCTCTGAGGACATGACGTCTTCTGAAGACACGCCGTCCTCCGAGGACATGACGTCTTCTGAAGATCCACCGTCCTCTGAGGACATGACGTCTTCTGAAGACACGCCGTCCTCTGAGGACATGACGTCTTCTGAAGACACGACCCGCCGTCCTCTGAGGACATGACGTCTTCTGAAGACACGCCGTCCTCTGAGGACATGACGTCTTCTGAAGATCCACCGTCCTCTGAGGACATGACGTCTTCTGAAGACATGCCGTCCTCTGAGGACATGACGTCTTCTGAAGACCCACCGTCCTCTGAGGACATGACGTCTTCTGAAGACACGCCGTCCTCCGAGGACATGACGTCTTCTGAAGACACGCCGTCCTCTGAGGACATGACGTCTTCTGAAGATCCACCGTCCTCTGAGGACATGACGTCTTCTGAAGACATGCCGTCCTCTGAGGACATGACGTCTTCTGAAGACCCACCGTCCTCTGAGGACATGACGTCTTCTGAAGACACGCCGTCCTCCGAGGACATGACGTCTTCTGAAGACACGCCGTCCTCTGAGGACATGACGTCTTCTGAAGACACGCCGTCCTCTGAGGACATGACGTCTTCTGAAGACACGCCGTCCTCTGAGGACATGACGTCTTCTGAAGACCCGACCCGCCGTCCTCTGAGGACATGACGTCTTCTGAAGACCCGCCGTCCTCTGAGGACATGACGTCTTCTGAAGACACGCCGTCCTCCGAGGACATGACGTCTTCTGAAGATCCACCGTCCTCTGAGGACATGACGTCTTCTGAAGACACGCCGTCCTCTGAGGACATGAGGTCTTCTGAAGACCCGACACGCCGTCCTCTGAGGACATGAGGTCTTCTGAAGACACGCCGTCCTCTGAGGACATGAGGTCTTCTGAAGACCCGACACGCCGTCCTCTGAGGACATGAGGTCTTCTGAAGACCCGACACGCCGTCCTGAGGACATGACGTCTTCTGAAGACACGCCGTCCTCTGAGGACATGAGGTCTTCTGAAGACCCGACACGCCGTCCTGAGGACATGACGTCTTCTGAAGACACACCGTCCTGTGAAGACTCGCTGTCCTCTGAGGTCTCGTCCTCAGGGCTTGTGGACGTCTTCGTGTCTCAGGATCTTGTAGAGGACCCAGTAGAAGATGTTGAAGAAGAGGAAGGCCAGAGGGAATCCGGCTCTCGACACCGTGTCGATCTTCTTGGCCCGGTCGATGAACAGCTTCCTCATCTCCTCAGTGCTCCTTCCAGGTGCATTCTGGGAGATGCTGACAGCTCCCACGGCGTTGTTGGCATTGACTTTGGTGTCCTTGGTGCTGCTGGGAATGGAGGTCACCGCAGCTGCGGACGCCGGCCGGCTCTCCTGGGCCTCCACTTCCTGTGGGAAATACCAGGACGATGAGGTCAAAGGTTTGACCAGTCAAGAGACAAACGCTTTGTTTCAAGTCGTATCGACCCTCTGTCCTTAACTTCAGGAAGTGACAGTAAAAACAGACGTTGGTCGCCTGATATGGCTGATAAAAACGGGTTAGCATCTGGACCGCGGACTGATGGTCAAGCTGACCGCGCCACTGTCGCCCCCTGCTGGTCATCAGGACTAAATGCTGCAAGGCAACGACTGGACAGTGCTGGGTTTCCTCAGGAAGAACCTATAAACCAGTTAGCAGAAATCAACTGAACTGAAGGAAACCCAGAATGTTTGCTCTGCAGAGAGGTATGTAAACTTCTGATGTGTCTCAATATTCCTCAGTGACTAATCCTGACTGACCCGGAAAAAAAAAAAGACATTTTGACGTTAAAAGTGGAATATTTTCTAACTTTCTTAAGTCTGAAATCTGAGAAATGGAAGAACCGGTTCTTTTCCAGGATCAGAACTTCTTCCGGGTCCAGACTCGTTCTGATCCAGGTTTTAGATGAAAATGTTGGATTTTATCATCTCAGGAAACTTCTGGAATTTTCTGACAAATTTAAGAGTTTTATCATTCATAATTTCAGAAATTCATATCTTAGTTTATGGCTTTAATCAGAGAAAATGTAAATAATTTTCTCAAATAAGTATTTTCTTTTCTAAAAATTAATTTCTGATTTTATGGCAGAAACGTCTTCTTCCTCTGGCCACCAGGGGGCAGACTGCAGAGGAAGCTGGTCTGGAAACTCAGGAAGTCCAAAAGGAGGCGCGTACGGCGGCCCGGTTGGGTCATGATGGCGACACATGCAGAGCGGCTTCCCCTGAGGAAGCTGTTATCCGGCTCTTTGATCCGTACGGCGGTTCTGGCCGGCCGGCCGGCGCAGGGACTGGGCCGGCTCCGGGTCGACGGCGCCGTTCTACTGACCCACAGCGTGATGAACGGACAGAACCATCACTGCCGGAGTCTCTGGGTCCGATTCAAAGCCAGACACAGAAACAAGTTGTTTCTTTGACTAGGCCACACAGTTTGACCTGGACCTTCACAGACAGGAAGAGAACCCAAATGGACTGGAAGGCAGAACCAGAACCAAACAACTCAGTGCTGACCCATTTATGTTCTAAGAGCTAAGAGAGTGGCTGGTCCGACCCGGATCGCTGAACGGGTCGACAGAGACTTTACAGGAATAAAGTCATAATATTAGAATAAATATTATTTAAACAAAAGTAATGAAACTGAGGAATGATGAGCATCTTGTGCAGTTTTGCTTCTGGATCAGTTTTATAAATACGGAAATATTTCATGTTTATCTGATCAGCAGAACTTTGAAATGATTCTGCAAACGACTGATTTCATTCAGAGGAAAGAATCAGCTCACAGCAGGTCATGGAAACGCTTCAAAATGATTTTTTCTTGACATTTTACAGTTTTATTTTCAGACTAATATTGGTAGTAATAACATTTTTGGCCCTAATGCTGCGTGCTGTTATGAACGGGTGCCGGTCCGTTTCCTCCGTGGTTCTGGTTCCAATTCTCCATCTTGTTTCCATCAGGAATCATAAACAGAAGAATAAAAAGTGTTTTTATCCTCTGGTTCTGCAGAGGAGAGTCGGTCCGATCAGATGCTCACAGACCCACAGCAGCAAGGTTTGGCCAGCAGGGGCAGCGCTTGGTTTCTACCTTGGTTTTGCTCTTGTGTTGGCGCCGGAAGCGCAGCAGCTCCTTGTGTTGCCTCGACACGAAGTTTACGGCGGCGTATTCCAGCAGCGCAGAGAAGACGAAGAGGAGACACACGGCCATCCAGATGTCTATGGCCTTTACGTAGGACACCTGGGGACGCACCAACACACTGCAGTTACACACCTGGAGACACACTGCAGTTACACACCTGGAGACACACTGCAGTTACACACCTGGAGACACACTGCAGTTACACACCGACACACTGCAGTTACACACCTGGAGACACACCGACACACTGCAGTTACACACCTGGAGACACACTGCAGTTACACACCTGGAGACACACCGACACACTGCAGTTACACACCTGGAGACACACTGCAGTTACACACCTGGAGACACACTGCAGTTACACACCGACAGAGGAGTTACACAACAGAAACAGAACAGACTGCGGCCGTTTGCCAACGCTCAGGAAAATCCTCCCTGGAGGAGCATCCATGGAGGATCAGAAAGTGAGGATTTTCCTCTCTTTCTGAACGGTTCTGGAGGTCTGGCCCGGTGGACCGTCACAACCAGAGGAGTCAGAACTTTCTGCTCCTTCAGGTTCAGACTCTGATGACTCCGCACCGACATCTAGTGGCAGGAAGCGGGAAGCTAACAGTTCTGGTTCCTGCTGCACAGGCAGTTTGGATCAATAAATCCTGGCTCAGATATTTACAGTTAGGGCCAGAAATATTTGGACAGTAACACAATATTTGTGAGTTGGGCTCTGCATGCCACCGCATTGGATTTGAAATGAAACCTCTACAACAGAATTCAAGTGCAGATTGTAACGTTTAATTTAAAGGTTGAACAAAAATATGTGATAGAAAATGTAGGAATTGTACACATTTGTTTACAAACACTCCACATTTTAGGAGCTCAAAAGTAATTGGACATATAAACATAACCAAACAAAAAAGTTTGTTCTCAATATTTTGTTGCGAATCCTTTGGAGGCAATCACTGCCTTAAGTCTGGAACCCATGGACATCACCAAACGCTGGGTTTCCTCCTTCTTAATGCTTTGCCAGGCCTTTACAGCCGCAGCCTTCAGGTCTTGCTTGTTAGTAGGTCTTTCCGTCTGAAGTCTGGATTTGAGCAAGTGAAATGCATGCTCAATTGGGTTAAGATCTGGTGATTGACTTGGCCATTGCAGAATATTCCACCTTTTTGCTCTCATGAACTCCTGGGTAGCTTTGGCTGTATGCTTGGGGTCATTATCCATCTGTACTGTGAAGCGCCGTCCGATCAACTTTGCAGCATTTGGCTGAATCTGGGCTGACAGTATATCCCGGTACACTTCAGAATTCATCCGGCTACTCTTGTCTGCTGTTATGTCATCAATAAACACAAGTGACCCAGTGCCATTGAAAGCCATGCATGCCCATGCCGTCACGTTGCCTCCACCATGTTTTACAGAGGATGTGGTGTGCCTTGGATCATGTGCCGTTCCCTTTCTTCTCCAAACTTTTTTCTTCCCATCATTCTGGTACAGGTTGATCTTTGTCTCATCTGTCCATAGAATACTTTTCCAGAACTGGGCTGGCTTCTTGAGTGTTTTTGGGCAAATTTAACTCTGGCCTGTCTATTTTTGGAATTGATGAATGGTTTGCATCTACATGTGAACCCTTTGTATTTGCTTTCATGGAGTCTTCTCTTTACTGTTGACTTAGAGACAGATACACCTACTTCCCTGAGAGTGTTCTGGATCTCAGTTGATGTTGTGAACGGGTTCTTCTTCACCAAAGAAAGTATGTGGCGATCATCCACCACCGTTGTCTTCCGTGGACGCCCAGGCCTTTTTGAGTTCCCAAGCTCACCAGTCAATTCCTTTTCCCTCAGAATGTACCAGACTGTTGATTTTGCTACTCCAAGCATGTCTGCTATCTCTCTGATGGATTATTTCCTTTTTTCAGCCTCAGGATGTTCTGCTTCACCTCAATTGAGAGCTCCTTTGACCGCATGTTGTCTGGTCACAGCAACAGCTTCCAAATGCAAAACCACACACCTGGAAACAACCCCAGACCTTTTAACTACTTACTTGATTACAGGTTAACGAGGGAAAGGCCTTTTGAGTTACTTGCAGCCTTTGGAGTTCATTGTCCAATTACTTTTGGTCCCTTGAAAAAGAGGAGGCTCTGCATTACAGAGCTATGATTCCTAAACCCTTTCTCCGATTTGGATGTGGAAACTCTCATATTGCAGCTGGGAGTGTGCACTTTCAGCCCATATTATATATAAATTGTATTCTGAACATATTTTTGTCAACAGCTAAAATAACAAAACCCTGTGTCACTGTCCAAATATTTCTGGCCCTAACTGTACATACACCTGGGCTTAAAGGGATCAACACCAACAAGATTGTTCCTGATTCAGCCAGCACCAGTTGATATCGAGGTCTGCAAAACCCAGCTTTTATTTTGATAGTCCACATTCGCTCATTGCCAAGCGAATTCACTTATAAGCTAAATAGTGAGAAAGCTAAAAATAAATGTAGTGAGCTAAATGTTTCGTTTGGAAAGTAAATAATTAATTTGTTAAAAAAAATTCAAAAATGAATTTTTGAATTCATGGTAACAAATAAAAAGAAAAATCTTCCATTTCGCTTGGAGTCGTTGACCATTTTGCACTCCAAAATGGACCATTGTGTTTGGGTCCAGAGCGGAGAACTCCATGTTGGACCCAAAAGCAGAAATGATTAAATTCATGACATTAAAATATTTATCTGGATTCTTTCTTCAGTTTTAAATCAGTTAAACAGTTTTATGTTTGTTTAAATAAAAACTTCATGTTTAATTAATATTCTGTGAGTTTAAATGAGGAGCACCAGACTTTCAGGAAGAACATCAGAACCTGAGCAGAACCGGAACCGACCTTGGGCAGCGAGGTTCTGGAGCCGGAGCTCTGTGGTCATGGTGAGCACGGTGGTGATGCCGAGCGCCACTCGGGCCGGCGCGGCGTCCATGTTGATCCAGAAGGAGACCCAGGACAGGATGACGATGAGAAGGGACGGGATGTACATCTGGATCAGGTAGTAACCATCTGCCGCTCCAGGTGGAACCGGACCTCGATGCAGGTGAACTTACCTGCAGCGCAGCGGGTATCGGGTCAGAAAGGTTCCAGAGGCAAACAGAACCACACAGAACATGAGATAATGGGTCTGGTGCCGATGGTTCTGATGGAGCTGCTTCCGTTACTGGGCGCCGTTTCTGAAGCTACGCAGTAAAAAATGACCTGCAGCTTTTGGTTTATGTAACCCATTAGAAAACAGAAAATAGGATTCATTTTTCCAAGTCATATTTTCACCATTTACTGATTAAAAATGTCAGATTCAAGCTAAATATTTAGTTCCGATTCCAACGTAAAGATTTATTTTTAAAATATTTAGCTTGTTAATGAAATATTTATCTATGCTAACTAACTTTAGTTACCTTACTAATTAAATAATTTGCTGGTAAATATTCAGGTTGCCAACTTTAGGTAGCATGCCAGCTAACTATTTAGATTGCTAGCTAAACAGGCTAAATTTTTAGCTAATATGCAAGTTAGCTTGCTGATAAGCAGATGTGGACTATTATGTAAACTGGTACTGCATCTCTTCAGTCGACTCGTCACTCAGGTAAAGTTTCATTTCGTCTGGATATTTTCAACGTGTTAGCTGCAAATATTAGCCACTGCAGCCACATCTGCAACTGCTGTCCAACCAGAATCGCTCCAGTTCATGTTTGATTCACTCTTAGGTTGCGTGGAGCGGCTATCAAAGTTTGGCTTCCTGTTTATTCATTCAGATCAGTTCAATATTTAGTTTGGAATGATGACATTTATAAATGAATGAATAATATGGTGGAAATATGCCTTCAATAGTCACATTTTTCTCTTATAAGAGCCTAAGTAAATGAAATTGCTGCCGTTAATGTTTTATTGTGTAACTTCACAAACGGTTCCGGTCCGGTGAGATTCTGTTAACTTAGTGAGCGAATAGCTGTGGGTCTGGAACAAACGGGATGAAACCGTTTGTGACGGAACCAGAACCGCCTGCTGCTTTCTGCCTGAACTGAGCTGATGGTTCTGCTGGACCTCCTCCCATGGCTGACTCACTATCTGCAGAACCAAACCGCCGCTGACACCGTGTGGGGCTGGAGGTCACAGACACCTCGTCCGGTCCAATCCCCTGGTTCTGATCGCCTCTGATAAAATCATCATCCTGGGCGTCAGGAAGCCGCTTCTCCTCACAGCCGGCGGCACCAACAGAACAGACAGAACCTGGCAGCTGGCTGGTTTGTGACACCGGTGGCCCGGCGGTGTGTGTGTGTGTGTGTGTGTGTGTGTGTGTGTGTGTGTGTGTGTGTGTGTGTGTGTGTGTGTGTGTGTGTACCAGTGTTGTAGTGCTTGGTGCAGTATCTCAGGTCCGACTCGTCCTTCAGGATGAACTGTGGCAGCGTGAGGCCCTCCGCCACCTGGACCGGCCCGTTTTCCTGCCACTCGAAGATCAGGTCGTTCATAGTGTAGCCAACTGGAAAAGGCAAAAGAAGTGGGTCAAACCCGGACTAGAAAGCCCGGTTCTGTCTCGATCTGTGGGTCAGAACCGCCTCTTCCAGGGTCCAAATGGACTTTTGTTCCTGCTTTTTTCTGTTGGGTTCTGCAATCTGAGACCCTATGAAAGCAAAAACTGCGTCAACGGACAAATGTTTAAAAACTCAACAAAAGTGGGCGGGGTCAAGAGACGAGGGGCGTGGCTAAATATGGAGTCAAGGTCAAGAAGGGCTGTTGGAAAGGCATATCGCTAACTTAGCAACTTTACAAAAAAATGCTGTTACCAATCCTGGCCAGGTTGGTTAGTCCAGCTCCGGACTTGCCACCAGGGGCGTGTCTGAGTGAGATGGTTTTATACTGGAACATGGTGCTGAGTGATGTAGACATCCACTCAACTAGACTGAGGCAGCACTGAGATGAAGATGTCACACAAGGACAGATAAGACCTTCAAGGACAGATAAGACCTTCAAGGACAGATAAGACCTTCAAGGACAGATAAGACCTTCAAGGACAGATAAGACCTTCAAGGACAGATAAGACCTTCAAGGACCAATGTTTCTGCAGAAAAGCAGGAGGTTGGTGGTTTAGTCCCGGTTTGTAGTTTTTTCTTTCTCATGAGGAAGTGAGAACAAAGCTCAACCTAGAATTAAACTTTCTGTTGCTCTGGTTCTGTTGGAGCTGCTGTGGTTCTGCTGACCGGACCCAGAGTTCTGTTGGACCTGCTGCACGGGCTTCCAGGAGCCGGCTGGTTCTGGTTCCTCTCCGGAGCCACGCATTGAGGATGCACTCAGTTCTGGTTTTGAAGTTTGATCCAAACGGGAACAGGAAGAGATGAAAGCAACAGGCAGGAAGTGCCTGCAGCCCCTTAAAGCGACGGTGTCCTTCACTTCACATGATCTTAAAACCCAAACGCCTGCGGAGGAAACCGGGTCAGAACAAGTTCTGCAGGTTCCACTAACTGTGTTCACACTTTAAAAATAAACCTGACTCCAATTAGAATAATGTGTGATGTCAACATCATCATCGTCAGCGCCTGATGAAAAGCGCTAGGACCTGCTGGTTCTGGTTCTGGTTCGACCCAGCAAAGTGTTGCATTTCCAGACCTAACTACAGCAGACAGCTGAGCAGGGCTGGGATTAAATGAGATTATTTTTATAAAATTAAACATTCTAAATAAGAGCACAAGTTAATGAAGCAGCCAACATCCGACACGGTTCTGGTTCCATGACGGGTCCAGACGGGTCCAGATGTTCCTCTGCTCCTGTTGGACTGACGAAGCTTCAGTTCTGTTTTGAATAAACTGAATTTGTTCTTGCAGTTCTGACTGTGGCACCAACAGGACAGGTTCTGGTCATTCGTGCTGAAACAGATTTATGAGTGAACTGAGACTCGGGGGTTGCCGGTTCGAACCCCGCTGTCTGTGGCTGATCAACGGAGCTTTGGAGTCCTCTGGGCTTGAAAAATATCTGTAAAGTTAATTCTTCAGTTGTTTTGTCCTTTTTGCTCCGTGTGTCACATACAGAAACCAAATAACATCAGAATTTTACAGGAAAAAAATAAGAAAATTATATTTCCATCCATGGAAAAGTGAAGAATTTCCCAACCCATGAAAAACAAAGTCCAATTCATTTCCAACTTTTTTCACGTTTTTTTCCAGACTCTTTCCAGGTTTTTTCACATTTCTCCAGGTTTTTCCAGACTCTTCCAGGTTTTTCAAGGCCATCTCAGGGAGGTCTGCAGCGTTTCCATGTTCAGAAAT
The DNA here is from genome assembly GCF_027474105.1 of Poeciliopsis prolifica. Classification (NCBI taxonomy): domain Eukaryota; kingdom Metazoa; phylum Chordata; class Actinopteri; order Cyprinodontiformes; family Poeciliidae; genus Poeciliopsis; species Poeciliopsis prolifica. Next base: position 20,095 of record NW_026562581.1, on the reverse strand, counting down.
GCAGCGGTGGCGCAGCATGCAACTGACCACAGAGGTGGTTTAATGGGACTCACAGCTCTCCAGCTGCATGATGCAGGTCTGGACGTCCATGGGGAAGTTCTTCAGGTCCATGGGACACGACAGCGTCAGCGTCAGTCTGCAGGACAAGAAGGAGAAAACGGCTCAAATTAGGCTCCATGTTGGAGAACAGAAGAGATGAAACCGATTCATCCAGCCTGAGGATCGACGTTTTCTAAATTTTTTCACATCTTTCTCTGTGGTTGAACCAACCAAACCCTTTGAGCAACCTGTTCCCCTCCTGGCCTGTGGGGGCGCTGCACCAAGAACCACTGAAGACAATGAACGCCACTTCCTTCTTCACCAGATGGAAACTAAATGGAGGCGCCACATTCTAGGATTAGTGGATTTCTCTCTAGTCTTTACATTATGCAACAATTTGTCAGAAACAAAATGTATTTTATGACAATAAAAATATGTTTTTAATGTTTTAAATGCAATAAAAACATGTTTTTATTGCATTTAGAAAAACCAAAGAGTTTCCTTAGAGCAGATCATGACTCCCAAACAGAAACTGAGAGTCCTTCATAACAGTTAGTTTGTTTTTCCCAGAATATTTAAATGTTTAATCTCATGTATGTGGCGTGTCCCCGCAGCCCAGGGCGGTTAATGTGTCGCATGTTATCCCGGCCCGTTCGGGTCGCCGTGCTCTGTTTGGGTAATCATGCATGTTGATGCAGCGCTGCAGCCTCACAGCGCAGCTGAAGAATATCCCTCCAGATTCATCGTCACAGCAGAACAGCCATGTAGAGCCACCTGGTCGCCATGAAAACGCTCACTTTCTGCAGGCTGAGGAACCGGGGCGACAGGGGCGGCCCACACTTTTCTGGGGCCCTAAGCAGATTTTCATTTGAGGCCCAACCTGTTAGTAGCAGATAATTCCTGAGCTTCTATTAGCATTGGCATCATCTACGATTAGCTTACATAATCCCAGGGCGGCAGAGTTTGACCTGCATATGCCTTGGTCCGGCCTTGCTCTAATCCAGTGCTTCTCAAATAGTGGGGCGGGCCCCCTTTGGGGGGCGCGGTGCGATACCTGGGGGGGCGTGTGATCCTGGGGAACAGGCTTTTTTTTGGCCGTACTAGTATAAAGTGTAATTGCGCACAGTAGGCGGCAGTGGCGCTCTCATTGTTACTTCTGTCACGTTTGCGACAGTGCAACATTTTACGACTTACAAGACAACAGGTTTGCCTTGGTTAGCAGTGTTAAGTCAACAAAAAGCTCCGACTGCGTTCTGTCTATGGCCTCCGTTATTCAACAACCCCCAACATGAAAAAGTTTTTCACAGGGATGAAAAGAAAAGCGGAGAGAGACAAAGATAATGAGACAACAGAAAGTCAACCGAAAGCTAAGAAGAGGAAATACGAGGAAGCGTATTTAGCGCCTGGCTTCACTGTGACTACAGTTGGAGAAGAGGAAAGACCGCTGTGTTTGCTGTGTCTAAAAATGCTCGCAGCGGACAGCATGAAGCCAAATAAATTAGCGCGTCACTTAAATACGTTACATCCCAATCACGCCGATAAGCCGCCAGAGTTTTTTCAGCGAAAAAAATGTTAATAAGGAAAAAATGTTATGCAGAGATGGATAGTCACGGTGGGGAGTGGGGGGCACGAATAGTTTTCTTCTTGCTAGGGGGGGCGTAACGGAAAATAATTGAGAAGCACTGGACTAATCTAATCTAATCTGGGTGATTTGGACCCACCGTATGGAGTAGAGCACTTTGCCGTCCTTGAAGATGCGCAGCAGCTTGTTGTCGGTGGTGACCTCGTGGAAGTGCGCTCCCTTCTCGTTGGCGAAGAACAGGTCCGGTTTCCAGATGGAGTCCAGCATGGACGGGTCCAGATCCAGAGAGTCGTCAGGATACTCGCAGTACGCCAGCCGCGGGTCGTTCCACTGCTGCCGCAGGAAGATGTTCACCGGTAGTCCTGGAGGGAGACAGCTGCGTCAACAGAACCAACAAAACCATCAAACGTGGGTCAACAGGACAGAACAGAACCATCAGAACCTCCACTCTGATGTCAGAGGAACATTTGGGTGTAGAACCTTGCAGCAGACACGGCGAGTCGATCCCAGAATGAACTCTGATCGTTCATCTTGAATGAAGTCAAGATTTTCACCAGAATTTGACAAACTGGAAACTGACTGAATTTGTTGAACTAATTCTGAGATCTATTCTGGTTTTGTTCTGTTTCTTCTACGTGAATCATTTTGTTCACGGTTCTGTAAGTAGATAAAGTTTGAAGTTTGCTTCTTTTCTATCGGTTGCTCTGGGGAATCAGAGGCTGATGTTTGTGTCTCCGGGCAGATTTCCCTCCATGACGCTGACTGAAGGCGAGTTCAGCGGTGCTGCAGCGCCGCCTCCAGGTTCTGCTGTTTGGACTCGGCACCTGAAGGTCCAAACATGACGAGCACAGAAACATCCAGAACCAGCAGCCGGATCAACGTTTCCTCAGGGCGCTGCTGATCTCAGTGCTCAGGTTTAATCTCTCCTGAGTGTAAAATGTTCTTTCAGGTTCCGGCTCTGTTCTGGTCCGTTTGGGTCAAACCTGCTGGTTCTGACTGGAGTTGTTTGAGGGAGCATGGAGGTTGAACCGGGCCTAACATAAGACTAACCTTCTGATCTGACAGGAACGGTTTGATGACACAAAAACAATAACCGGAGAGCAAAACTGAAATATGAAGTGAAATCCAGGTTTTCTGCATGTTCAAGAGACAGAAATGAATCCAGAGAGTCCAGGAGGAACATGGGCTGATTTAGCTGCAGCCCGACGCCGAGGCGCCTCAGACCCCCAGGAAGCCAGAGACACGGAAAACCCAACCTGTCCCATAAATAATAAAGGTCCACTGAAAGCAATCTTTTCCTTCTGAAACGTCTGACAGGTTGTTAGCCAGCAGGGTGTGCGCACACACACACACACACACACACACGCACACACACGCACCAGACAGAGCAGAAAGCACTTCGAAGTCGACATCCTTTCTTCCATTCATTAAATATATGAAACTAAATATTTTGTTGTTTGGAAGCTAGAAATCCTATTCAGCTTCAAATTTAATTTTTTTTTAGCTAGCTAAATATTTAGTTAGCAAGTTAAACATTTAGCTAGCTAACTAAATATTTAACCTGTTAGTGAAATATTTAAATTAAAGCTACAGATTTAGCTTGATAAAACATTTCTCTTGCTAACTAAATATTTAGTGCGTTAAAATATTTAGATAACCAGCTAAATATTTTGCTAACAATAAATGTCATTAACAATTATTTACCTTATAAGCTGAATATTTAGCTCATATTTAGTTAAGCTAGATATTTAGCATAAGAAAAGATTTTAACAAAATTTAAATCTTTAGTTTTTTTGTTAAGCTTATTTATAAGTAAATAAGCTAAATATTCTATTTAACTTCAAAACTGATATTCTGTTAGCAAGCTCAATATTTAATTAGCAAGTTAAGTACTTTGCTACCTCACTATATATTTAGCTTCAAACTATTTAACTTGCTAACTAAATATTTAGTTAACAAGTTAATAAGTAAAAAGGTAAATAATATTGTTATGAAGCTAGATGTTATATTTAGCTTCAAACTAAATGTTTAGTTGAAGTTACAAATGAAAGACTAACAAGGTGAAAACTGTTCCCTCATTTCTCTTCATCACCAGACGTCCATGACGTTCCAGTGTGATTTACAGTTTTTAGTTGGTGTGAACTTATGTTTGATAATCATAATCTCTGGTCTATTTCAGAGCATATTAATGAGCCTCATGGTTCACATCCAGCCGTTTGTTTCAGGAGGCGGAGCTTCAAACTGGCCGTCCGGCTCCGACAGGAAGCGTCTCTGAAAGTTATTAATCATGTTTCTGGGATGTGAGCAACATGAACGCAGCAGCAGCTTTGACTTTGTGTCACTTCAGTGTATTTGCTGTCAGAGTTGCTCAGCGTCTCATCTGCTATTCCTGTCCGCTCGTCTGTCTCCTCACATCACCGTCCGCCGGCCTCCATCTTTTCCTCGTCTGGCTCCGCACTCGTCGTTCTCCTGTTTCTAATCAAACTGAAACACCAGAACCAACCGACGCGGTTACCGAGCTGCAGGTTTGATACAGGAGTCCCGACTGCAGTGAACGCGTCACAGTTCTCTTGGGAGGATCAAAGGTCAGACGCAGGAAGAGGCTGTGATCAGTTTTCAAAATAAAACACTCCCGGTACCAGGGTTCAGTGAGGTTCTGTTTGGCTGCTGGAGCTGACCAGACTCTGACTTCGGGTTTGGAAAGTTCCGAGTTCCTGTTGAAGCTGACCAAGTCCAGCAGGGCCGGACCGCCGGTGGTACCACACTGGGTCCGCGGACCGGCTTTTGCCACCGAGTCACTCAGACCGGCAGGACTGAATCCGCCAGAGCTTCAGCCATTGTTGTTACTCACACAGCTTCACGACAGACCAGAGGCGTCCGTTCAGACATAAATCTTAAATCTCATTCCGGATGAAGAACACGATGCTAACCCAAAGCTAACATGATGCTAACACGAAGCTAACATGATGCTAACACGAAGCAAACACGATGCTAACCCAAAGCTAACATGATGTTAGCACAAAGCTAACATGATGCTAACACAAAGCTAACACAAAAACTAACATGATGCTAACACGAAGCAAACACGATGCTAACCCAAAGCTAACATGATGCTAGCAAGAAGCTAACATGATGCTAACATGATGCTAGCACGAAGCTAACATGATGCTAGCAAGAAGCTAACATGATGCTAACACAAAGCTAACATGATGCTAGCACGAAGCTAACATGATGCTAGCACGAAGCTAACATGATGCTAACACAATGCTAACATGATGCTAGCACGAAGCTAACATGATGCTAACACAATGCTAACATGATGCTAGCACGAAGCTAACATGATGCTAACACAAAGCTGACACAAAACTAACATGATGCTAACACGATGCTAACAGAGCCGTTTCTGCTCCACCGAGAGGAGGCCTGGGGTCAGTTTCCTGGTTGCCCCTGGCAACAGATAGGCAGGCTGCATAGCAACATATGCCCCTGTGGTAAAATGACCTTTGACCTTCTGGACTCTTGGCACACTGCCAGTTGGTCACCCAATGCATCCCACAGAGCTTTGGAAAACAGATTTTACTGTGAGAGTCCGATCCGCTGCAGGCTGGAGCTGCTCGGCATTGTGGGACGCTGCGTCACAGAAGCGCTTCGGTTACGGAACCTCATGGCGAAACCAGTTGGACTCTGGTTCAGCGTTACGAACCGGGACACCGATTTTCTTTAAAATGTTTGCTTCCGTCGTTTCCAGATGTTTCCTCTTTTCCTTCTCTGTGTCTGTCTGGGTTTTTCCCACAGAACGACGGCGTTTTACGTCAAAGAGCGTCTGAGAAACCGTGAAGCTGCCAGAAGAGGCGAGTCGTGACTTTCTGCTGCTCTGGTCTGAAAACATGAAAGACTGAGACGATGCAGCTTGGATCGAACAACATGATCAACTCAGCGACACACTGGCCCTGATTCAATCATCATCATCATCATCATCAGCCTTGCGGCCTGAATGTGAGATGCATCCAGAACCTTCAGGTTAGCCAATCAGACCTGCATCCAGAAGGTAAGGAGAAGGAAATGGACTTTGGTTTCTGTTTCTGTGCAGTGAAGTTAATGAAACTGAAGCGTAAACGTCAGAAACTTTGGCTAACAGCTGTGAGGTTGAGCAGCTCTGGGCCTCAGAAAGCTGCCGGTCATAAATAAACAAAGAATCACGTTAATCAGCAGAACGCTGCAACACGACCCGCCGCCTGTCTGGGAAACATGCTGCACATTAAAAAACTCAGATTTATTCATGTCGTTCTGTCAACAAGCTGCTAAGTGCAAAAAGCTTTTCGGGGCCCGAATGGAAACGTCTGTGGGCTTCCTGTCACTCACCATGGTGGTCTCAGCGATGGAGCCGAAGCTGTTGATGAAGATGTTGCAGGAGACGTTGACCGGAGGACCTGGGGAGCAAACCGGCGTTACAGCAGCACATCTGCAGCTTTACTCATCCAACATGCGTCCAACATGCGTCCAACATGAGACTGAACTGTTTCAGGAAGGAAACCTGGAGCTTCAGGAAACAATTCCAAAAATCTTAAAGAAAAGGATTTCTTTAAACATTAACTCATTTTATAGTAAATGTAGTTAATGTTAAAATCATGCCAGGCTTTTTTCTTTTTAACTTTTTGGTAAATTAAGGTTTGACCAAAATCAAAAAACGTTTACAAAAATCTTTCCCAAACAGAAAATACGTTTTTATAAATGATCATAATGTATTGATGGCTCACGAACTGGAGATGATCACAATTTGTTTTGTTTTATTGAATTGGGTGAGATGATTTTGTGAGTCTTTTAGAGAAATAAATGTAGAAACCAGGAACGCACTGATTGGCTGAATCTGGAGACGTTTGAAGCAGCGATGCGGCGTGACATGGAAACAGAACCAGATCAAATACCTTTAAAGTTCGGTCGGATCCGAGCGTCGTATCCCGACGTTCTTCCCATCAGTTTGTCCAGGAAGTCGGAGGGAGACATGGGAACGTGGCGCCCCCTGGCGGCGCCGTCCAGCTCTTTACAGCGACTCACACTGGAGATACACAGAGGAAGAGCGGCGTTCACACAGCACCCCCTGGCGGCAGCGGGGAGGTTTACACCGGCTTTAACAGGTGGAGGTTCATTCACAACAACTTCGGTTGAATCTGAGGAATCCTCATCATAGAGCAAAGCTAACGGCTAGGAGCAGAGCTAACAGTTAGGAGCAGAGCTAATGGCTAGGACCAGAGCTAACAGCTAGGAGCAGAGCTAACAGTTAGGAGCAGAGCTAATGGCTAGGACCAGAGCTAACAGCTAGGAGCAGAGCTAACAGGTAGGAGCAGAGCTAACAGCTAGGAGCAGAGCTAATGGCTAGGAGCAGAGCTAACAGCTAGGAGCAGAGCTAACGGGTAGGAGCAGAGCTAACAGTTAGGAGCAGAGCTAATGGGTAGGAGCAGAGCTAACAGTTAGGAGCAGAGCTAATGGCTAGGACCAGAGCTAACAGCTAGGAGCAGAGCTAACAGGTAGGAGCAGAGCTAACAGCTAGGAGCAGAGCTAACAGCTAGGAGCAGAGCTAATGGCTAGGACCAGAGCTAACAGATAGGAGCAGAGCTAACAGGTAGGAGCAGAGCTAACAGCTAGGAGCAGAGCTAACAGCTAGGAGCAGAGCTAATGGCTAGGACCAGAGCTAACAGCTAGGAGCAGAGCTAACGGGTAGGAGCAGAGCTAACAGCTAGGAGCAGAGCTAATGGCTAGGACCAGAGCTAACGGCTAGGAGCAGAGCTAACAGCTAGAAGCAGAGCTAACAGGTAGGAGCAGAGCTAACAGCTAGAAGCAGAGCCAACAGCTAGGAGCAGAGCTAATGGGTAGGACCAGAGCTAACGGTTAGGAGCAGAGCTAACAGCTAGGAGCAGAGCTAATGGCTAGGACCAGAGCTAACGGCTAGGAGCAGAGCTAACGGCTAGGAGCAGAG